>NC_056725.1:1326933980-1327186480 GCF_019279795.1 Protopterus annectens | reverse complement strand
ATATATATATATATATATATATATATATATATATATATATATATATATATATATATATATATATATATATATATATATGTGTGTGTGTGTGTGTGTATATATATATATATATATATATATATATATATATATATATATAGATAGATAGATATGTATACATACAGTATTAATACCCCTCTACTAATACTAGTGAATATGTGTACAATGCCTGGGAGAATAAGTTCAGGTCTTAACTATGGCATTCAGCTTGGAAAAGGTTTCCAAACACTGCCGAGTATCACTTCCAGCTCTCATCCTCCACTCAAGGACACAGCTGTGATCCCATTGATGGACTAGTCCATATCTGGATTTGTTTGCTAATGTGCAGCATTTAAATGGTTTTTAAGCACGGAATTCAACTTGAAGATGCTGTTGTTGGATGGATATCTATTCTGCATGTTTACATTTCACTAATCCCTCATCTAAAAACAGACTTAACCTCACATTACAACCCTTCTCATCTTTCACTTACAATGCAGGCTACGAAGCATCAGGTTCATTTCTATCCTCTAAACCTGACACGTGAGGCGCATCCCCTCCCCCAGTATCACAACTTCCAGCTCAGGACCACACTGACTTCAAGCTGTCAGATTGCTTTTTTCTGTCTGCCTCTGCTTAGCTCTTAATAACTCTGCAAGAGGAAGTCTAGAGACATGGATGACTATTTTTAGAGAGAACATGGAGACTGCAATGAACACAAGTAACAAAGACGTTTGTAGCAAACTACTATAAATTATTACAGACAGGTCAATAAAACTGAAAAGGAGAAAGCACCAACATCTTAGACGTACTTGTGTGGAGTTTCAAAAATAACCTGTTGCCAACTTTATTTGCTTTCTTTCCAACTTTCTTAATTACATATACAGTCAGACCCAGGAAAAAATGTAAGTGTATTACGACATTGTGCAAAAAAAAAAATCAGCATAAGTACAAAAATGCAGTTATAAATATTTCAGAAAGTACCTTAAACAAAAATAAAACATACACAGCATAAACTTCAATGCGCATTTAACAAATAGTTCAGAAGATACTGCAGTTTCCAGTGGGAAAGAACTGCAAACTTTGAACATACAAGCAATACATGGTTCAGAGTGGTGTTGACCAGGGGAGGGGAGTTAAAAGGAGCGCATGCTTACAAAAATACCAGAGATATTTAGGTTTAGTTTGAAACTCCTTAACATTTTCAAGACAGTGTTATCAGTTAAACAGTCAAAGCACTTAAACTTCATTAGGATTATACTTGAAATCTGTTTCACAAAGCCAAAACAACTTGGAAGTAGCCTGTTATTTACTATTTTACTAAATAAAAAAGTGAACTAGTTATAACTAATGTGCAAAACTCCATGTTGATTCCTGCCCATGAGATTTTTTTTTCTAAGAAGTTGGTTATGTATGCTTTTGTTAATCAGACTAGCAATGCAAGAAGAAAGGAATATGAAACATAAGCACAGTATATTAATAGATGGCTAATTAAGCTCTTGTCAAAAAGTAAACAAAACATGAGGGGGATGAGGAGAAATGCTGGAAGACAGCCCTCAGAAGTGCACAGTACAAGCTAGCAGATATGGGTATGAACTGTAAAAGAACTGAGGGGGGAGTAAGAGAAGACAGTTAGAGTAAAGTGCACAACTTAATTACCCACTGTTGACAAAAACATTTATTGCCATTACAGAGTGGAGCATATCAGGAGTGCAGAAGCCAACTACCTTTTTTGTAATTAAGTAAACATCCCTTACACTGCTGAAACCAGACTGCCTAGTTTGTTACTGCAAATGCTTTGACTCTACCTAGCTTTCTCCTAGAGGATATCCCACTCCAAGATGAATATCATTTCTTCTTTTGTTGTTTACCTATAAAGCTGACCTAGTAGGGATGCATCATACCTTTGCTTCATTATAAGAAGTATGCATGCACATAGATGCTCAGCAGGTATGCACGTAGCTAAGTCAATGTCTTGTTCTGTGCACAATGGAGGGACAGGGGTATGTGGTAAGATGACCAGCATCCAAGAATGAACCTTGGATAACAACTGGTGGTCTGAAATCTGTGATGCATGTTAGCATGTACCTACAGAAAGATGGCCTCCCAGGATCAGGCATTAAAACAACAATTACAAGGCCCCAAGGAAAGAGGCATGGGGTGCTAGCATATTCGACCATAAGATATGAGCATGTGGGTAACAGGGCACATTGACCAAAGTTAAAAAGTAAACCAAAAATAAGTGCTGTTAGTCATCAGAAGCAATAAACGTGCATTTCTGTTCCCTCTTGTGGATTCCTCTGGAAGAAAGCAACTTCTTCTGAGATTCTCTAGATTACCTAACTGGATAGGTAGGTGGTTCATTCATTTCCAGCACTGCATAAATGCTGTGAGTGTGTGTTGTATCTGTACTGTCATGTTGAATTTGCTGCATTAGAACATCTGCTGTGAAGGCTTCCACTTACAAGACATATTTTTCTGTGTCCCTTATGGACAGGGACAGCTTCCATATGCCCTAATGCACAGGCATAAACCAAAGCCGTTCTAGTCCATTGATACTGAAAATTGGGGCATAAATGGCAAGCCTTAAAAAGCTCTAGGGCTGTTAGCCTAATAACCTCCTATGATCCTGTATAGTTAGGACAAGAATATCAACAGTCTCTCAGCTTTATTTACACCTACTTTAACTCAAACCTCTCCAGATTTTAAGAAACTTGATATCTATATCTGACTCTATTGACAATGGCCAAACACTAGCTGCACAATATCTTAGTTCCACAATGTTTATACGTTTTTGCATGCATGACTACTACAATGTCAGAAAGTGTTCTTTTGCTACTTGTGCTCTAATGACTGCTTTGGGATTACAGTTAGTCTTCCAGAATGACACAGTGATTCAGCCCTTAGAATTGCTACTTCA
This sequence comes from Protopterus annectens, assembly GCF_019279795.1. Classification (NCBI taxonomy): domain Eukaryota; kingdom Metazoa; phylum Chordata; order Ceratodontiformes; family Protopteridae; genus Protopterus; species Protopterus annectens. The sequence continues at coordinate 1,327,183,542 of NC_056725.1, read as the reverse complement.
TACCACTTGGTTCTTAGGTTCACTTCCTGGCTAGAGTGCATTACATGTGGAGTGCGCATGCCGCCATTGTGTCTATATGTGGTTTTGTTAGGGTATCCAGTTTCTTCCCACATGTTAAAAACATAGCTCACATTACTTCCAGGTATATGCGCACGTGAGTATGATTGGATCCCATTTGTACATACATGTGCATCTGAGTATGTGTGTATCCCACTAGGTGAACTCACAATGCACATTTTCTATCCATCCATGTTTACAAATTGTATCCATCTCACATAGCGACCCCATGGCCAGCTGCCACTATCCATAGAGTTTACTAGGCAAGCTGGGAATGCAAGTGGATTGCCAGGCCTTTTTTCTGTATCATACATACATACACACACACGCGCACACTTACACACACACACATGCAAACGCGCGCACGCACACATGCACACACGCACACAAGCCTACTGACAATTTAGACTTACCAATCTGCCTACTGCACATCTTTGTAATGTTAGATGAAATGGAAGTTTTCAAAAAAAAATAAACAAAGGGAGGACATGCATACTCCACACAGAAATCATGTCAGCTGAAAATCAATCCTAAGAGCCTCTTGCTGTGAGATGACAATGCTAACCATTGCACCATTATGCTACCAAACACTCACACGTCAGTATGTGTGCATCCCCTTAGCTGAACTGATAATGTTCACATTACTCCTAGGTACATATATGAGCAAGTAATTCAGTATGCATTCTATAACGTGAACTGACAGCACTAACATTATAGCTAGATATATGTGCATGTAAGTATTTGTGCATCCCAAAAGGTAAACTGACAAGGTTCCTAAGCATATGTCTGAGTACATTTACATCCTATTAGGTGAAATGACAATACTGTTTTTACTCCAAAGTACATTGGCATGTGAGTATGTGTGCATCCCATAAGGTGAACTAAGAACACTAATATTACTTATACGTACACATGTGAGTATCTATGTCTCACATTAAATGAACTAATAATGCTAATATGACTACTAGATATATGGACAAGTGCATGCATGTGCAATGCATTAGGTAGATACATATACATCTAAGTACATGTTCACCTCATATGGCGAACTGACAACACTCATTTTATTTATGCGTGCACATGTGAGTATGTATGTCTCACATTAAATGAATTAATAACAGCAACATTACTACTAGGTATATGGACATGCACATGTGTGCAATGCATTAGGTAGGTACATATACATCTGAATATGTGTGCATTCCGTAAGGTGAACTGACAATACTCAAATTACTCTTAGGTGCATGCAAATCTTGAGTATGACTGCGTCCCACTAGATGAACTGAAAACACTCACATTCCATCCATTCATACATATGGGCCACATTTGACTCATACAGAACACAATGAACAGCTACAACGATCCAGAGAGTCTACTAAAGAAGAAGGGAAGAGAAGTAAATTGCCAAACCATTATTTTGTATCACACACATGTGTGCACGCATACACACACACACACACACACACACACACACACACACACACACACACACACACACACAAACCTACAGACAATTTAGATTTGTCAGTGTCCCTACTGTGTGTCTTTGTCATGTGGGAAGAAACCAGGGCAATGAGAAAAAAAACACTCATACAGAGGGAAGAAATACATGCTCTGTACAGAAGGAGCCCCAACCAAGAATCACAACACAGGACCTCTTACTGTGATGCAACAATGTTACTTACTGGCCCAACCTGCCACCCAACGCTCACAGTACTCTTAGGTATACGTGCTTGTGAGTTAATGTATATCCTATTAGGAGAACAGATATAGTTTTCATTAGTCCTAAGCATATGTGCACATGAGTATGTGTGCATTCAACTAGGTAACGGGACAACATTCAAATTACTTTGTGATCGATGAGGATGTAAGTATGATTGCATCCTGCTAGAAGAACTGACAATGCCAGTACTTCTCTTAGGTACCTGCGCACGTGAGGATGTTAGATGAACTGACAATGCCTCTCCTAGGTACCTACGCATGTGAGGATGTTAGATGAATTGACAATGCCAGTTCTTCTCCTAGGCACCTACTCATGAGAGGATGTTAGATGAACTGACAATGCCAGTACTTCTCCTAGGTACCTGTGCATGTGAGGATGTGTGCATCCCATTAGGTCAACTGACAGTGCAGTTATTCCACCCGGGTACATTTTTATTTTACATTTCTACACTAGGTGGGTGAGTTGGTCACAGGACCCTTTTCAGTCAGGACCCAGAAGAAACAGAACAGTAATCAACAGTTCACACAACAGAAGAGTTCAAATTACATAGTGAAGCTGACAACAGAAATGCTTGCATTACTCCTACAGAAACATGTATTTGAGTATGTGCGATTCTACAGTAAGTCATCTATGGGCTTTTCTCAGTCATGCACAAGGAGTCCTTCTTGGCCTACAGCCTTTTGAGTTGTTTAACACTACAGGTGATTGTTTAGCAGGGAGGGGAGAAAGTGGAGACTACAGCTGTAGCTCAAGGAAACCTAGACGGAAGCACTATCCATGTGTGCAAAGTAAGCAGTTTAATATTACAAGATGGGATGCACATACATTCACATGCACATGTACATAGAAGTAATACAAGTAGCATCAGTTCATGCAATGGGATACTCACATATACCTTTCATAGGTTCATAAGTGTGTACTAGGCTAATGGCCCTGGAGCCTTTACAAGTCTAGGCCATATGATTACCCTGACATCGTGCCATTCAACCTTAGTTTGCAGTGCCTTTGTCGAGTAGAGCCACTGTAGTGATCCCCGGGGTGAATTTTCTATTTCCCATCCACTCATCAAGATTTCTCTTGAAGAAGGCCAGTGAGATGCTCTGTTTGACATGTATAGGAAGTCTATTCCATAGCATGGGCAGTCTCTGGGTTATGAACCTGTCCCTCCAGCATGTTCTGTTGATTGTGGTAATGAGGTTGAGGTATCTGGAGCGTGTGGTGTGGAGGGATTGGGATTTCTTTAATTGTAGCATTTCTAACAGAGCTGGGTCAGACATGGCTTTGTAAGTCAAGCAGAGTTCACCTCTAAGCAGATGATATGAGACAGAGAATAGTTGGAGTTTTCTGAGTCTGTCCATATAGGACAAGTGTTTAAAGCCTAGGATTATCTTTCTGAGGTACTTTTGCGGCCTCTCTGGTTGCTGCAGGTTTCAAGTGAGGTACATGCCAAATGGGGCATTGTACTCGATGATTGGCCTAATGAGGGAAGAGTAGAGGGAGACAATAACTCCTTTCTTTCTGGATGCAACACCCTTAGTAATGAGATGTGCCATATAAAAGGACTTTCTGACCACAGTGGCAGTGTGGTGGTCAAAAGAGAGGTTGCTGTCAACCTGTGTTCCCAGATCTTTTACAATGCCTTCTTTGTTCAGTGGACTACCATCGATGTGGTAGTTCATGGGAACTGGGTTTTTCCCAAAGGGGATGACGACACATTTTTTTGCATTGAGCTTAAGGCCATGGTTCTGACACCAGTCACTGGTCTCAGTGAGGCCTTTCTGTAAGATGTCAACATCATTTGGGGAGTTAATAATGGCTCCCAACTTGCAATCGTCTGCAAACTTTGTCAGCCAGAGTCCCTTCGTGTTGGCCTGGACATCTGAGAAGTAGATACCAAACAGGAGAGGACCCAGGACCAATCCCTGTGGGACTCCACTTGTGACTGGTTGGCAGTCTGACTTCGAGTCAGCTACTTTCACACTGTGGGTTCTATCTGTGAGCCAGTTTGCAACCCACCTAGTGATATAGGGGTCGATGCCTAGCTTAGTGAGTTTTTCCTATGATTCCTGAGTGGGTTATGGTATCAAATGCCCTGGCCAGATCAAAGTAGGCTGTATGAACCACCTTGCCTTCATCCACAGCTCTGGTGACTGGCTCAAAGAAGTCAACCAAGTTGAGCAGGTATGAACTACCCTTTACAAAACCAAACTGTGTGGGATCCAAAGTTTGGAGATTCCCTATATCCTTGTTTATTAGGTCCATGATGATGCATTCCATAGCTTTGCATATCATGGGGTGATAGTTTCCAGAGTCTGTAGTCGCTCCTCCTTTGTGGAGAGGGATGACTATAGCAGTGCGCCATTTGGTAGGGACAAAGCCTGAGGTGAGGCTGTGATTGAACAGGGCACACAAGTGAGTTACCAGTTCACTCTGTAGTTCAAGTAGAACACAGCAAGGGATATAGTCAGGTCCCATAGATGTTGTATTCTTGGCCTTGGACAGTGCTGTTTTAACCTGTGCACCAGTAATACTGGGTGCCTGGCAATCTACTGGTATTGTGATTGGTCTTTTGGGGGGAGGGTAAAGTTGGCACTGAATCTGTCGGTCCGTATATTGGCAATATCTTTTGGCTCAGTATAAGAGGTACCATTGTGCAGTAGCTCAGAGCAAATCTGGGTATTGCCGTGGAGGTTCCTTACATAACTATAGAAGGCCTTGTGGTTGTCTTTACTATCTGCTGCAATTCTGTTTTCATAGCTAGCTTTAGAGGATTTGATGAGGGATCTCAACTTTTGTTGAGGCTGATGAGGGAGTTTTTCCAGTCTTGGGTCTTCACCTTATTCCGCATCAGTTTCCTCCTTCTGTTGTAGAGTTTGCTTATGGCAGGGGACCACAGATTGGCTTCTTTTTTTGGAGGAGAGCATCTTGGTTCTATTGGGTATGGCGAGATCCATACATTTGTGTATGTGTTCGTACAGTGCATTGGTGTATGATTTGGCAGTCATGCAACTATTCTCCATTTGCATGGGTGCCGTGAAGTTATCTATCTCTGTTCTTAGGAGCCCAAAGTTAGCTTTGGAGATGTTTTTCATGGTGGTTACCTTTGCGGGGGGGGGGGGGATGTGCATTTCCAAGGTGATTAGTTTGTGGTTGGATTTAACTAGGGAGGACTTGACTACTGGCGTAGAGCAACAGTAGCCCATGTTAGTAATTAGCAAGTCAAGGATGTTGCTACCTCTAGTGGAGGTAAGAATGAGCTGGTCCAGGGCACTGGAATTAATGAATTCCAGGAAACATTGGGCAAGTGCATTGGTACATGAGTAGTTTTCGCAGTTAATGGAGGGGTAGTTGAAGTCACCCAGTATGAGTGTTAGGTTGGACCCTAATATTCTCCAGGGTGCTTTGGAACATGGAGTGAGTGTCTTGGGACATGGTTGGGGACCTGTAACAGGGTACGACCTGAATCGCTGTCTCACCCAATGTTAGCTGCACCTGAAGTATCTCTGATGCATTATGTTGGGTTACCAGTCTGGAGGAGTACCCATGTAAGCAGTCTTGAATAGAACAACAATTTAAACATGAATTCAAGTCATACTTGAGCAGCAGTTCACTACTGAGTAGTAAAACAAGGTATCAGGTATCCTAGGTTTTGAAGTTAAACAGAAGATTCTAGAAGATTCATATGTGAAAGTAGTGCAACACTTAACAAGACAGACAAATATCACTGAGGTAATAATTAAGTGCAGTAAGCATGCCTATACATACTACACTAACATTCTGTGACGACATAAACTAAATTATGGATACAAAAAGTACAGTTGTATACACTTACCATAAATGTAGATGTTCGAGTGTATTCACTGTTGCAGTCATCACATTTGGGTTATCTGCCTGCAGGTAGCCCTCAGCCGACCTGAATACCAGAGTCTTCGGATTTCTGCGTCGGGTGCTGTCTCTTCTTCTATGATGTCAGGTCGTCAGGGGTATAAAACATGCTGCCAACGCCATTACATCAGTTTTTCTTGCCCCAGATGTCAGGTGCCCCCCACAATAGGAAGCAATTATATGGTATGGTACACCCCCATCAAAAAGCAAATACACCTGAAAAAATAAATATACCAAACAAGAAGGAAAGGTAGAGCCAAGAGAAGTCAGAGGACTGGAGGGAGGGTAACCAGGACTGCAACAGTGAATACACTGGAACATCTACATTTATGGTAAGTGTACACAACTGTACTATGTTCTTCATGTTTCACTGCTGCAGTCATCACATTTGGGTTGATTCCCAAAGCTAAGGAAGGGAGAAGGAAGTTAAAAAGCATTAGGACCAGCTATTAAGCCCTGCAAGACTGCAGTGGCAAATCCAGCTCTGGATTTAGAAAAGATAGGCATGTGGTAATGCTTGGTGAAGGTATGTACAGAGCTCCAGGTAGCAGCTTCTAGGATGTCCCTGGTAGGGAGTGGGCCTCCTTTGAGAAAAGCCACATAGGTAGATGCAGCCCTGGTGGAATGTGATCTTATCCCCTGTGGGGTAGGTTTTCCATGGTGCTTCTAGCAGAATTGAATGCAATGGGCTATCCATTTGGAAATGGTTTGCTCTGAAATGGCCTTCCCCTCTGCATCTGCAGCAAAGCCAACTAGCAGCTGTTCAGATTTTCTGAGAGGCTTAGTCCTGACCAAGTAAAATCTAAGTTGTCTGGGCACGTCCAGAGAGTGCAGTAATCGTTCACCTTTGTTTTGTGGATTAGGGCAAAATGTAGGCAAATGAATGGACTGATTTAGGGCCACACTAGACACCACCTTGGGCATAAAGGAAGTATCAGTCCTGAGGGTAGCCCTGTCTGCATGGAAGATAATGAAGGGTTCCACTGTCATGAGGGCCTGTAATTCAGACACTCTTCTTGCTGAAGTGATGGCTAGAAGGAAGGCTGTTTTCCAAGAAAGGAATTTCAACTCTGCTGTTGTAGCTGGCTCAAAGGGGGTGGAGTGAGCTTTTCCAATACAAAGTTAATGTCCCAGGCTGGAGTGGGAGCTCTCCTGGGGGGGGTCTTAAATTTTTGGTCCCTCTAAGGAATTGTTTTAGCAAAAGATGAGAGAAGAGGGGTGGCTCAGTGTTATAATGTGCTGAAATAGCAGAGGCATGAATTTTAATTGACGAGAAGGATAGGCCCTTGTGGAGCATTTCTGTTAAGTACTGCAGAATATGAGGTAAGCTGGGCACCGTTGTGCCCATCCCCCGAGCCTGGCTCTAGGAACAGTATCTTTTCCACTTTTCAGCATAGGATTTTCTAGTACTAGGCCTCCTTGCCTCCAGAATGACATCTAGCACCTGCTTACTGAGGGATGCTACAGGAGAGCTCATGGAATTAGCCATGCTGCAAGGTTCAGGGTTTGAAGCTGAGGGTGCAGAATCTGGCCCGCCTGCTGGGACAGCAGAGAAGGGGTCTGAGGCAGGTGCCATGGTTGCAGCAGTGTGATACTGCGCAAGAGGGGGTACCAGTGCTGGCGTGGCCAGTCTGGTGCAATCAGTATTGTCCTTGGCTTGTCCTGTTTGATCTTTAGTAGAACCTTCAAGAGGAGAGGCAGAGGGGGAAAGGCATAAACCGAGAGGCTTTCCCAAGTAAAGGACAGGGCATCCACTTTCCAAGCTTGACTGTGGGGAGTTCTTGTGCAGAATTTGTTCAATTGGTAGTTCTGAGGGGAGGCAAACAGGTCTACCTCTGGAGGTTGAATATTTTGGGTTCTAGTTTCCATTCATGTAGGTCCATGAGATTTCTGCTTAAGTCGTCTGCCAGTGAATGTAGTTTGCCTGGCAGGAATTGAGCTTGTAGATGCACTTGGTAGCTCAAGGCTGTGGTCCACAGCACCATGGCTAGTCTGCAGAGAGGGTACGAGTGGGTTCCCCCCTGCTTGTTTATGTAACACATAACTGTGGTGTTGTCTGTCTTTACCAATAGTTGTCCTGGAAGAATACGGTCTTTGAAGGCTGTCAGAGCATTCTATACTGCTAGCATTTGTTTTTGATTGATATGCAGGTGCATCTGTCTTGGGTTCCATTTACCTGAATGCACTGCCCTGCAATGTGAGCCCCCCATGCATAGTCTGATGCATCTGTTGTTAGGGTTTGGGCTGCAGGGGGTAGTGTGAAGGGGAGTCCCTTGTTCTGGTAGCAGGCCTCTGCCCACCAAAGGAACTCTGTCTTTATACAAGGAATGATAGAAATCATTGTTTCCAGGTCCTGAGAATGTTGACACCATAGGCCTTTTAGATACCATTGGAGTTTCCTCATATGCAGTCTTGCATATGGAATTAGTAGAATGCAAGAGGCCATGAACCCCAGGGCTTGCAGTATTTTTCTTGCAGATAGCTGGGGTTTTGTGGCCAATAGTTTGAAGTAGGTTGTCAAATAAACTTGTTTCTCTGGAGTGAGGAATGCCATCTGGGAAGTTGTGTTCAAGTTTGCTCCCAGGAATACAATCTGTAGGCAGGGTACTAGGCGAGATTTCTTTTCATTGATGGTGTACCCCAGTGAGGTTAGAAGTTTCTTTACGAATGCCAGGTGTTGTAATAGCAAGTCCTGGCTTTCTGCCTGAATCAGGCAATCATCCAAGTATGGGTAAATTTGAATATTTCTCTGCCTGCAAAATGCAGTGGCTGGAGCTAGACACTTTGTGAATACCCTGGGCACAGTAGATAAGCCAAAGGGAAGTGCAGAGAACTGATGCATGGAGCCTGCCCTGAAGCGTAGGTAATTCCTGCAAGATTCCCTTATTGGGATGTGCAGGTAAGCTTCCTTTAAGTCTAGGGTTGCCAGCCACGCATCCTTGGCTAACATAGGAAGAAGCTGTTGAAGAGTTAGCATTTTGATTTTGGAACTACCAGAAAGGTGTTGAGAAGAGAGAGGTCCAGGACACGACACCAGGAGTTGTCTTTTCTGGGTTCCAGAAAAAGTCTTGAATAAAAACCTTGTCCCCTTTGATCTGCTGGGACAGGCTGAATAGCCCTGATACTGAGAAAAGAGGGAACCTGCTGTTGGGCCTCCGCCCATTGATTTGGGGGTAGGTCTGGCCAACCATTTGGTGTTGGTAGTGTGTGGAAGTGGAATCTGTATCCTTGGGAGACTATGTTCAAAACCCATTTGTCCTGGGTAATGAGTTCCCAGTTTTTTGCATGCAGAACGAGCTTTCCTTCTAAGTAAGCAGGTAGTTGAGCAGGGCTTGGAAGGGTTAAGGTTGAGTCATTGTGCCATTTTTCCGTAGAGGGGTGGCTTACTACTCCCTGCTTTGGAAGTGGGAGCCCCCCACTGCTTAGGTCTGTGTGTAGCCTGAGACTGTAGTCTGGGTGGTTTGCTGCTCCTGGGTTTGGACTGAGAAGGCCAGGAAGGAACTTGAAAGGACCAGTTCTTTGAAGGCCAATGCCTACTGAATCTGGGAGGCTGTACTTGTAGGAAATCTTTAACAGTTTGCATAGATTTAGCTTTTTCCTCCATCCTTTTGAGGACTTCTGTTTTGTTGCCAAAAAGGCGGTCTTGGTTTAAGGGAGCATCCAGTAATTTAGCTTTAACATGATCTGGCAAGTTTTGTTCCTTAAGCCAAGCATGCCTTCTAAGTACAGACCCAGTGACAGCAGCCCTGCAAGATGCTTCTATAGCATCAAAACCACATTGCAAAGTATGTTTACCAACTTGTTCTGCAGAATGCATTAAATCTTGCAATTCTTTGTGTTCAGCACAGTCAGGAATCAACATAATTTTCTGTTTAAGTAGTCCCATAATATGCTGCTGATACTTTTAACATATGAAACTGGCAATTTAAAGCCCTAAAGGCCAAAGTAGCAGAAGTGTATACCTTCTTACCCCATCTGTCTAAGGCTTTAGAATCTCTATCAGAATGGGTAGGCAGCAGTAGCCTTAATGCCATTTGGTCCTTGGGAAATGGTCTCTGGATCCGCAGAAGGATTCTTGAAGAGGAACTTGTGAGAGTCAGGTACTCTGTAGTACCTGTCAAGTTTTCTGGGAGCTGGAGGTGAAGTGTCTGGTTTAAGGCTAGATTCCAAGAAAGCATCATCTACAATGTCCAGAACATGAGGGATAGCTAAAGGCCTGTGTTGAGGCAGGAGTAAGAATTCCCTAACTTTTGGAGTCAGAGTAATCCTGGTTTTCCCAGCGGAAATGCTCCCTAAGAGTATGCAAGGTTTCACAAAAAAGAAAGATCTTCTGGAGGGGAAGCAGAGGGAATGGAATCCTCTGCATCAGAATCCTCATAAGTAGATAAGGGCAAATCCTGGTAATCACAAGGAGCAGAAATCAGAAAAAAAAAAGTTCTAGGTCTCTTAGAGGGGGAAGGCTGGCTTCCCCTAATTAAGGTAATAACGTCTTCAGCCATTCTAAGCATTTGTTTTTGAGGCATATGGGCCTGAACCTGCAGTTTGGATGTCGGTTTTCTACGCGTAGTGTGAGTTTTTGGCCTGGATGAAAACAATGGCGTTGGTTTAATATGAATGTCTGTAGGTCTGAATACACCCTCAGAAGCTGGTGCCTGCACCGTCCAAGGTAGAGGCATCCACACATTCCATAGTCAAAGAAGCATCTTGCGGCATACCGGACTCCGAATGGGTCTCAGTAGAGGCCTGCGAAACTGAAGTAGTGGGTATCAGGGGCTGCAAAAGCGCCTCACTGAGTACCAGCAGCTTTGGAACTAAGCGATCTGTCTCTGTCTTTATCCTTACATTTTTTTAGGAAGATCGGTAGTCGGATGGCTTAAAGAAGTCATTTTGGAGTACACAGATAGAGTATAAAAATAATTGGCTGCAAAAATAGCCCAATGACGAATAGTTCAGCCATTGAACAAGGCACAAAACTGACAGCGAGGGACTTCGTGGTCTGGGCCTAAACAGGGGATGCAGTATGAATGAAAATCTCTATGAGGCATTTGCTTTCCACAGGTAAGACAATTGTTAACTTTTACTGACATCGGTTAGAGCAAGAAAAAGGATCCTCAATGGGGTACTTATCTTTTTTGAAGACTTCGGTTCCGAAACTCGAAAACAAACATTTCAGGAGACGGACGACCAGCACTTGCCAAACTGTTTCTGCTTCTGGCACCGCACGGCAAGAAAGACTGATGTAATGGCGTCGGCGGCATGTTTTATACCCCTGACAACCTGACGTCATGGAAGAAGAGACAGCATCCAATGCAGAAATCCAAAACCTCTGGTATTCAGGCCAGCTGATGGCTACCTGCAGGCAGATAATGCAAATGTGATGACTGCAACAGTGAAATACGAAGAACATCTTAAGTTGGACATAGCTAAATTCAAGTAGCGAATAAGTACATACCTATACATTCCACCCATAACTCCCAACTGCCCCTGATTTTCAGGGGTGTCCATTACTTGGGCTCAAATGTTTGCTCTTTCCATCTCAACCCCTCCTAAAACTGGTGATATAGGAGAAAAGACGGTAGATTGCATTTAATAAACAATGACAATAATTACAGTACTAGTCTTTGTCTCCTTCAGAAAATGCATGTTAATTCACATCTGCTTATTCTGTTAGCTTCTCTACTTAATATTACAAATATCTGAAGAGAGTCCCTGGTTGCCCTTGATTATTTCTTGACGTGTCCCAGATTCTGCAGGTGAGAGATTGAGAGCTATACATAATCCACACCAAAATTTTGTGACTGCATACTAAACTAAATTAAGTATAATAATTTTAAGTTGAGCACAGATATATTCTAGCATCAAGTGATTGCAATGTTGGGAACAGAAATACTGCAAAGAGTGTTTCTTTATAAACCCACAAGGCTGGTTTATAAAGCTAAACAGTCACTCCTTCCAGCACCACTGAAAAGTCCTTTATGCCGGAGAGCTATAGTTAGTGAACACAAAAAGTTATTTAACCATCTTTAAGCCTAAACTGTTTATCTGAGGCAATTGCATTCGCTAATTCATCACGTATTTTTTTCCCCTCAATTTATCAGTATTATCAAGTCCTCAAATATTGCTGGTATAGTTTTCCACTTTGAAGGGGTGAGCCTGGAGAAAGCTTTTTTCAATTGTATTTAACTTGAAAGGAGGCATCATCAGTTGTGAAGGATCAGATCTTCTAAGACTGTAGGAGTACGCCAACAGACTAATTTGTGGTAAAGTGGAGGACAGTAACTGGTACTGATGAGTTACACTTCAGGATGCTCTGGCAGAGACGGGTAACCATTTGGCCTTAATTATAGAAGTGTAGTGGTGCTCTTTATTGTCAAGAAGGGATATGAAACAAATAATTTTTTCTGGCACTCTGCAGAAGATTCATGTTTGTAGATGAAAGCAATCAAGTTATGGGTAGTCCATATTCAAACCCAGCCATCAGGACATTAATGCCAATAAAACACTTAGCCTCAGGTATGAAATTTTTAACCGAGTTGGAACTCTCTCCTGAATTGAGTCTCTACATGTGTGGTAAAGGAAAACAGCTGAAGCAGAACAATTCCTAGACTAGTATTCCAGGAAAGAGGTTTAGAGTAGGGATCTGTGACTTCAGTACTTAACTGCCTATCAGTCTGTTAGTGGTCTCAAACAGTATGACTGTAGCTTTACTGATACCCACTGTTAGCTTATTTATAGTCAGACAATTCCTGAGTAACTCAACTTTGTGAAGGGTTCGACATTGTCTTGTAATGATAATGTCATCTGCATAAAGCGTGCAGTTGAGTGTGTGGAAATACCAGGGCATGTTATTTATAAACAGTGAGAATAGAAGTCCCAGAAGGAACTCTTGAGGAACTCTAATTGAAATACACATTAATCAGGAAAGTGATTTGAACCAAGTGTTATAATAGTTCTGTATGTCAGCTTTTTTTTAATGAGGGACTAACATCAAGAGAGGAACCACAACAAGCTATTTTTTTGTAGGATAAATATATGGTTAACAGTCTCCAATGCTCTTTTAACATATAGGAAAATTGCCTGTAGGTAGGACAGCATCCATATTAGAATATATCAGATCTGTAAATGTATATAAAGTAGTTAGGGTGCTATAGTTGGTATAGAAGCCACACATGATTTTTTTCTAGAATATAATGAGGGACAGGGATTGGCAACTGAATCACTGACAATGGAGTCCCTTGGATGTAGAATCTTTGGAATGGTATTATTAAAGTATGCTTAAAGCTATATGTAACAATGTTAGCAGTAAGACAGAGAGAGACATTAACAGTGGCAGATTTAGGCTGTGGCACAGGGGCGCCACCACCCCTCCCCATTTTTTTTTCTGTGATCGATGACACTAACCCTAACAGCAAGAAGAAGTTGAAAACCAAGGAAAATGTACCATCAAAATATGTTTTTTAACTGAGTACACTTTTGGTGGTATATTTTTCAACAGTAAATGACTTTCATTGTATCTCTCCACTGGCTAGTATTTCCCAGGAAATATGCATCCAGCTATTTCAGCTGCTGCTTCATCAGCATGTTGCTTTCACCAAGACCTGGCATGTTAGGTGAGTGGGAGCTTGTTGGGATGGACGTGCCTGGGCTTTGGTGGTTCCTTTGTTCCATTTTGAGCAGTCTGCTGTCAGTCTGTTGCTCAGTCTCCACATTATAACGGACTGAAGAACTGTTTGCTCTGGCAGCTTTAGAGTACAACTAAGTTACACCTGAATGGTGTTCTTCCCAAGGAGATCTCAGGTGAGTGGATGGGAAAGCCCTGCACTGCATACTGTATGTGTATTTAGGGAAATTGGAAAGTGTATATGTACATATAATCAGATTATGGGGGTAACAAACACACTCTTAGCTTAATCGCTATCTCTAAAAAAAAATTGCCTCATTCTTGTTCCTTCCCCACATAAAATTGCCTGCTTTCTGAATCTCAAGAAGTGCTAAATGTCTCAGCCCAGTCCAGTAAATGAAAGAAAAAAAATAGTATCCTTAATCGTGCCTGTTCTTTGTGTATGCATATAGGTATTGTCACCATCTGCAAGTTGCCACTGGTTCGATCGTTTTTTTGTTTTTTTGTTTTTCTGAGCTGCCGGTCTCATCCACTACAAAATAGCCTGACTCCTGGCTGCTTTACATAAGGTTTTGTGCTACTGCTGGACTGATAACGCCGCCTGTCTCATCCAGATGGGAGTTTTCTTTTATTTACCATTCAGATCTAAGCAGTATCCAAAAAGAAGATTAAAGAAAAGTAAACTTCAGTTAAGTAACAGTATTTCATTCATTAGGTAGCAGTAAAAAAAAAAAGTTAAAGAGCAACAAGGCAAGCATCTAGATAGCCTAAGCAGCCTCAGGAGCACTGCAGTTCAATCCATAGGATCATAGGAGGTTACTAAACTATTGGCCTGGATGCCCTTATAAGCCTAGCCAAGAGTTTAGCCCATGTTTAGACATGTCAGCACCCAAAGCCCCTGTCCAGTAGGGACACAGGTGGAATCCCAGGGCTGTATTTTCTGTTTCCCATCCAGTTATCCAGGTTTCGCTTAAAAAGGAATAATGAGGTACACTGCTTGAAGTGGAGATGGAGTCTATTCCACAGATGGGGGAGTCTCTGGGTCACAAATCTGTCCCGCTAACAAGTCCTATTGATATTACAGACCAAGTTGAGGCCGCGCATATGGGTTGCTCGAATGGCGCTAGACTTACAGATATGCAGCAGTCCCATCAAGGCAGGGTCTGAGATTGCTATGTATGCCAGACAGAGTTCACCTCTGAGGAGTCTGTATGAAACTGAGTAGAGGGACAAGGCTTTTAGCCTATTTGTGTAGGGTAGATGTTTGAGGCCCTGGACTCTCCTGGTGATGAACCTATGTGGTCTCTCCAGCTGCTGCACGTGCTTTGCGAAGTACATGCTGAAGAGGGCGTTGTACACACTAACTGGCTTTATAGGGGATGAATACAGGGATGTTATGACCTCTTTGTCCCTGCATGAGACACCCTTACTTATGAGGTGGGCCATGTAGAAAGCTTTCCGTACAATGGAAGCAACATGGTGGTCAAAAGTCAGATTGCTATCAACCTGGGTGCCCAAATGCCTCACTACTGATTGTGTACTTAGGACATTATTATTAATGTGATAACATGTGGGGACATCACTCTTCTCAAAGGAGATGATGATGCATTTTTTTGGCATTCAGTTTGAAGCCATGTTTCTGGCACCACTTACTTGTTTGAGTGAGACCCTCTTGGAAGACATCCACATCATTTGGGGACTTGATGACTGCACCCAGCTTGCAGTCATCTGCAAACTTGGTCAGCCATAGCCCACTGGTTTTGGCCTGCACCTTAGAGAAGTATATCCCGAATAACAGAGGTCCCAAGACCGATCCCTGGGGTACGCCGCTCGTTACAGGTCTACTGCTTGAGGTGGCTTCCCCTGTTTTGATTAGGTGGGTTATATCAGTGATCCAGTTTGCTACCCATCTGGTAACATATGGATTGATGCCTACTTGAGACAGTTTATCTACTATGCCCGAATGGGAAATAGTGTCGAAGGCTTTAGCTAGGTTAAGGTAGGCGGTGTGCACCATCTTCCCCTCATCTATGGCTTTGGTGACTGTCTCAAAGAAGTCAACCAGATTTAACAGACATGGCCTCCTCTTGACAAAGCCAAATTGTATGGAGTCGAGTGTTTGGAGGTTGCCAATGTCCCTGTTATTGAGATCCACAATAATCCATTCCATGGCCTTGCAGATAAGGCTAGTTAGGCTGATGGGTCTATAATTTCCTGCATTGATGGATGCTCCACCTTTGTGTAAAGGGATGACAGTGGCTGTCCTACACTCGGCTGGGACAAAGACGGCACTCAGGCTTTGGTTAAATAGGGTGCCTAATGCTGCTGCAAGTTCATGCCTAAGTTCGTGTAGGATGCAGCCTGGGATGTTATCGGGTTCCATGGAGGCTGTATTTTTGCCTTTGAGAGGGCAGTGATGATCTGTTCCCTAGAGATAAGGGGTGGGGGGCAGGTACTGGGGATGTACTGATTTGCTGATGGGGGGGAACAGAAGGAGAAATTTTCACTGCATCTGTCAGCCAGTAGATTGGCTATATCTACAGCATTTGTGTATGTGGTGTCCTTGACCACCAGTTCTGAACAGATCTGGGTGCTTTCTTTGAGACAGCAGACATATGTGAAGAAGGCCTTATAATTGTTTCTAGTAGATGTGCCCAAGTTGGACTCAAAATTGGCTTTAGAGGATTTCACTAGTGCTCTTATTTGCTTGTTCAGGCTAAGGAGATTGCTTCCAATTGGACACCTGCTCCTTCTTGGTCCTGGACAGCAATTTTTTCCTTTTGTTATATAGTTTATTTATTGCAGATGTCCACCAGACTGGTTTACTCTTCCTTGCGAAGGATGATTTTGTCCTGTCAGGAATTCCTGATTCCATGCATCTATATAAATGCTCGTATAGTACTTTGGTGTAGATCTGGACATTGGGGCGAGTTCCTACAGTGGGGGAGGGGGCTGTGAAGCTGTTTATACCATCCCTCAGGAGGTTGTAATCAGCTTTGGTGATGTTTTTTGTTTGACCCTAGGTAGAGGACAGTCAAGGGAGAGTCTGACTTCGAAAGTGACCACTTTATGGTCGGATCTTACCAGGGAGGATGATACTGCTGGGGTGCTACAGTGGTTACTCATGTTGGTTAATACCAAGTCCGATATATTATCACCTCTTGTGGGGGTATCAACTTGCTGTTCCAAGGCATTTGCATTGATAAAATTGAGGAATGTCTGGGCATTTGTGTTTTGGCATGAGTCATTTTTCTAGTTTATGGTTGGGTAATTAAAGTCACCCAGGATCAGGGTAAAGGGTTGAAGCTTGATAGTTTTGAAGAGGTCCAGATAGGTGGAGTGGCCATCTTGAGACAAATTTGGGGGCCTGTAGCTAGCTATAATTTCAGTACGGGTCTTGTCAATGGTTAACTGCAACTGGAGTGTCTCCTGTGCGTCATACTGTTTGACCAGCCTGGACGTGTGTGTGTCTTTAATACACATTGAAACTCCACCTCCTTTGGCTTTGCTGCCCACATTTTGGGGTCTGAATGTATAATAGGATGAGTAACCAGGCAAAGGTGGGGTGCTCTCCGCAGCTTTGAACCAGGTTTCTGTGACTGCAAAAAATGTCAGCATATTCCAGGGTTAAGAATGCTTACAATGAGTGCAGTTTCATGTTTAGACTCCTAGCGTTTAGCAGCAAAACCTTTAATTTGCATTTTGTTGAAATTGTATGTTGGTAGTATTGACCTCATGACTTTTCCTAAAAAAAAGCACTATGGGGGAGGCAAGGGCCTTTGCCAGAAGCCTGAAGCCCAAGTGAGACAGATGCAGGCCATCTCTAGAAAAGCATTGTGGTCTGTTGATCATATCTTCCCAGGCTGTCAGGCATTGGATCGCCCTGGAATGACACCAGAAACTAAGCCAATTGTTAAAGTCAATCATTTTGTGTTTGTATTGAGGCATCATTCTGGGTGACTGTAGAATGCTGTTTAAAGCAAGGGGCATACCTGCCTGGGACACATATTCAGTGAGCTCAATCATGTCTCTCTTCATATAGTCCAGGGAGGTACGTCTCAAGTCGTTCACGCCACCATGGACTATGACAGAGTCATAACAGTACCTGTTGTTGAGAAACTTGAGTGTGTGTGTGATATGGCAGATTCTGGCACATGACAAATAACTAGCCGAGACTTTCTCCTTATCCAGCCTGTTGAGAAGCACATCTGTGTGTCTCACAATGGAGTCTCCTATGACTAATATGTTGGGTTTATGATTAGGCCTTAGTGGTTGCGAGACACTGGTGTGTGGACTACTCACGGTATGTGGTGTAGAAGGTTGTGGAGTTCTCATATGTTTTTGTCTCTGAGGTCTCCTTTGTTTGGGTTTGTTTTTGTTGAGAACTGCTATATATGTGGGTGTGCGTTGTGTAGTTGTGGGTGGTGTTTGAGGTGTAGTGATTGTGTTGACAACCATCTCAGTGCCAGATATACTGGCTTGTGAGGGAGAAAGCCTAGACTCGAGCTTCTTTATGTAATTGCATCTCCCACAAATTGTGTTCCTAGGCGGTAGTAGTAGATGGTTGTCCATGTACATGAGGCAGTTGCTACACTGTCTCAGGGTGCCCATATCAACAAGGCTGGCAGGAGAAACTGTAGGAAATTGTCCATCCACATTTGTCAGTATCTGAGGGAGAGAGACCAGAGAGAGCTAAGGGGTAGGCCTAAAGCCCAAGTGCTTAAACCAAATCTAAGAGGCTTAGAATAGCACTTAAAATTTAAACAGGCTAAAAACAAGCAGCAATAAATGCAACAGAGAAGATGCAATTGAACACTTTAGAGAACAAGTAGCAGAAAAAGCAAGATGAAGTAATAGAGTAGGAGGAAGAAACACAAATACTGTAAAACAGCTGAATAAAGGTTTTTGTTTTTTTCAGTAAAGTGGAAATAGAGAAAGGAGATCACTCAAGATTAAGAAACTAAGGGGGTTGGTCTTCCCAAATGTTCTCTCTGTATTAGGTAGAATGGGCTAATGACACTGGACTGATAGGAGTGTTCCAGATCAAATTTACAGTAGGGGTGGGCAACTACAAAGCTATCAAGTATAAGAACAAGACACTACTAGGGTGGGAGGCTGGGAAACTATGCTACAGCTACTAGCTACATTATTTTAGGCAGAAAACACTGCAGATATGTTTATCACAGCAGAAAAACAGCAGTGAGGTACTAAATGAAAGTTTTAAACAGATAAAGGAGCAAGGATACTCTAGAGAATGCTTTTAACTGCAAACAAATCAGTTATATGATACACTCCTTGGCAGGAAATCAGAACAAACAAACAGATGCTTAACAAATGGAGAAAATTTCCAGTTAATACCTTTCACACAATGAAACTAGCTAAAAAAAAGCTTTACAAACAGTGTGACATTGAATTGGCTTCCTTCTTTTGCATACCTATCAACTGTCGGACATTTGCAAGCAAACGCCGACTTTTTTTTTCTGAAGCTAACTGGAATCTGGTTGGTTTTGTTTGGCAGTGGTTGTGGTGTGGGGATGCAGCATCCTATCCATTGGGAACTCCTATTATATTTCACCAATTTCAAGCTTGGCTTTTCATTACTAACATATGTAGCAGTTCAACAGGTAAGAAGGTAAACATCATCCCTGTCTAGAAGAGCCACACATATTCTGGCACACTAGTGACAGCAAGAACATTACTTTTACAGCTTAGAGCTTACAGATGTTTGAACAAAATAGTTGGTATTAACCACTGGGGGAGAGGATGCCCATTATGGAACAATTAAATGGCATGTGACCACTGCTACATGAGCCAGCCAAAGACATTTACAATAGAAGCTCAGAACTCCAGAAAGTAGGAGAGGGAACACAAATTCCATGGAAGCTAATTTAGAAAAGCAACATAAGAGTGTTTAGTCTAGGAGTCAATGTTTTTAGAAGTGCACCCTTTGCCTCGGCCAGACAACACATAACCATGTTTTGCACTGTAAGCTGGGAATCAGTAACTATCATATACAAATATTATGCAGTTTGGTGATATGTTTAATGATCCTTACACTGACAGCACAATTTGTAGGTAGATCTACAAAACTATTCTACAGCAGGTTAAATATGATCCATTTCCACTCCAAGAGCTTCTTATGCTCACTGAGACTAGAGCATTATATATTATTGGAAGTGTTTACATAGGTATTTTTATGCCCCCAGCAGAGTCCAGGGAATATTTCCTCAGGTAGATGGCAAGTGTTGGAGGTGTGATGGGGATGAAAGAGGTAACTGAGAACATATGTTTTAGGAGTGTAATGAGTTGGCAGACTTTTAAATTCCCTACAGAGTACTCTGTCAGAAATACTGGGTGAGCAAATGGATGCAATAAAGAAAATGATTTTTTTTTCTTTTTTTACTGGGATACAGGATCTGAATTGCCTAGACATAGTAAGGCACTGTTAAGTTTAATTTTGGTGGTTGCCAAAAAGCAATTACTAGAAAATGGAAATCAAAGTATAAACCAACTGTATTTGAAGTACTGAGTATTATAACAGAAATAAAAGAACTGAAAGTGGGATCTTTAGAAAAAGAGTAGGAGTAGATTGCACAGCAAAAAACTGTGGAAACAATAAGGGCAGAATAATATTTTTGAGGAGTCATGACATTTAAGGGAAGGCAGGGATTGAGCAATTTATGTAATGCTGGACTGATGATAGTTATAAAAAAGAATACATGTGATCTATGTCTGTAACTGGGAACATGTTAATATGGTTTATTTTCTGTTATGTAAATGTGTCTGTCTGTCTTAAGCGATAATTCAATAAAGGTGTTAAAAAATATACTTGTTTATTAAGTTGTTAGTACATTAGATGTAAAAATCCAGTGTATTGCGAATGAACAGGGTGGGGATCATGAGAATTTTACTGAAGCCACTGAGACTAAATGGATAGTTAGACTCGGGGCTGATATGGGTCATGGTCTTAATGAAAATGTGACATTGAAATCCCTCCTTAAAGCAAGAACATTGAACAGATGAATGTTTTTAGTGTATGTTTCTTCTTGCATATTGTTATATTATGTGGTCTTTGTTATTTAGATTTTTACCTTGTATATAAGTTTAGTGTATTTGATATTAAATTTTGTATATTGTTGGTCTATTTAAATATATTTTAATGTTAGGGTTTTAATAGGTGTTTTTGAATACTTAATTGATATCCACCCATTGTTGAATGGACTTAACTGTTATATATAAATTGTTTTGATGCTTTGACTAGGATGTAACGTCTGAAGTGCTTATACTGTGAAAGTGCTAACATTCTATAAATGCTGGATTTCTGCTTTTATTTCTGAGCTTACCTTGACTCTGGGTATAAGACATCAACTGCCTAGTTGCTTTGCCTCACTCTTATGAACTTTTTCAGTGTGCTAATTTTGAACAGTGAGGCATTTACCATATTTGCTGCATTTCTTATATTTTGTTAAAAACTATGTTTTTATTAAGTTGTTAGTACATTAGATGTAAAAATCCAGTGTATTTTCCTGAATATGATATATACTTAGATCCATGTGCATTAAACTGTATTTCAGGAAGATAAAGTTGTGCATGTGTCTTTAGTGCTGGAACCACCAGCTAACTGAATTTTGTGACCAACGGTCACGATATATTAACCTGAAACATGTTATAATGTTTCATATGGTTACAGAGAAATCATCCTTTATTTCTAGGAATGAATGGCATTCTTATACAGCCATTTGCATGCTCATGTTTTGCCATTCTTTTCACAAAAATGTCACAAGAACATCTTGAATCAATAGAGAGATATTATCATTTGAAGTTAGGTTGGAATTAAGGCCAGAATAGCTTTTGTAATTTATCAATCCTACACCTTTCCACTGTTGTTAATCTACAGCCCTCATGTTTTCTTCTTACTCTTACTATACTTCTTTTCCTTCTTCCATTGTACTCATACTCTTATGATTAACACTCTGTCCACCTACCATAGACCTCAGACTGTTCTTACTCACTTCTGTTTCCTTACTTGTTATCCTCAATTCCTCTCCATTTTTTACATTCACCTTTGCTTTTCATTTTTACTATTTAGGTTATCCTTACCAACCCTACATTAGTCTCCCTGTCAGTGTTACTCAAGCTCTTTATTTATTACTTGAAAATTACAACTCACTTAAATTTTATAACACTATTAGCTATGCTGGTATTGCTGTCTGCTATTTGTTTTACATATTTAATGTACTGCTTGATCAGTTGTGTATGTCTACTACCTACCATCCTCATTATGTTGTTTGTCTTACTGGTACTTGATGTGTACTATATTGTTATAGTTATTTGGCTTCTGGGCCTCGGTTACACCTGAAAAGGATTTTTGGACCAGTGTATTTAACTGGTTAACAAATGTCAACAACATTAAAATAGTGTGCAACTTTTTATAAAACTGTTAGCTGAATATAAAAATGTGTAGCTTGTAGCCTTCTTCAGAGTAAAATAAACAAAAGTTGTTGAAACATGCATATATAATGTCGGTGTGACTTCAGACCTAAAAGGACCACGCCTTATTATATTCTTTCCATACAGTCAGGCATACAAAATATATTATTATTTTTTTTCTTCATAAAAACTCAAAATGCAGTTTCTCCTTTGTCTTGGGGAAGGATGAGTCCACCCCAATGGTATTTTATAGGGAAATATGCCAGCCACATTCCCTGGTTTATTTTGAAATGACTGTTGTATGGCATTAAAGTAGATTTTGAGTTAAAGTCTTCTGTAAAATGTTGCAATGGTTACATTTGTTTTTACTTGTTGAATATAACAAAAATGAGTGTTTGTTTCTTTGTTTTTTCATAACATGCACTTTGTTAAAGTTTGCACAAATTGCTTTCTTTAAATTTTCTGTGGTACCTGTTGTGGTCAAGTTGCCTTTGGTGGGACTATTTGTTATGTTATCATAATGCATGTGCAAGCAATGCCAGTATAGAAAGAGACTGTGACTTGACATGGGTGACCAAATACCTGTTCCAGGCATATCTTGAAGCATCTAGTACTGTCTGTAAATTTGCCGTATGCTCGGCAAAAATTATTTGCTTCCACCACCATAGCCACATTATGGTGATAGGCAATGGAATGCATATTTCTACCTTTTCATACCTGCTGACAGAGCAGGCCTGGCTGGTCTTATTTCCACAATTCCCACCCCCTTTGGTCGATATATTACAACCCCTGATGGCCTACTTTCTAGACCCCCCCCCCCATTTGCAAATTCCTACAACCGCCACTGATTAAGTATATAAGTGAGTGGTTTGCAGACTATAAAGCCACACAGCCATAGAATGTCAGGGTGGATGGTGTGAAAGTTGGGGTTACAATTGCACTCTCTTATCCAGCAGTTTTTGGCCCCTGTTTTCCAGAAAGTCTTGAAATAGAAAGGTATGGTGGAGTCAAGAGGTCTATGCAGTGGTTCCATGAGAGAAGAGGGTGTAGAGTTTGTAAACAATGTATTGCAACGTGGGTGTCCTGTGTTGATATATATATTTTTTTAATGCTGCTCAGTAAAAATTGTAGTAACCTGGAGTTAGCTGCATTTTTGAGGAATCATTTATTCTTTTCTACTCGTTGGATACACTGCAAAAATGTCCTGGGCTGTCCTAAGTAGCTGGTTTGTTGCCACTGAAGGGACTTAGCCTACACCTTATTAATTACTTGTTATTTATTCTTATTTATCTTCTAAGTGGAAGCAAAGTGATATGCATTATATTGCTGTTAGGGTCTGCTTTCCATTTTGGCCATGCCTGATCTCTCACCTTAATTACATGAGTAAGATCCTTAGTAAGTCAAGGAGTTTGCTTCCCCTTTACTCTCAGCGTTTTCTAAAGATACAGATTGTCTTGCGCTGGGAAAATGAGATTACAAAACATAAAAAAGGTTGAGGATGAATCTGTCCATTCATATAGGCTGTTCCAATCTATCTGTAAGGTTTCTTTTAAAGCATCAGAGGTGTGTCTTGTGAAAGTAAACCTATGTGAAAATCTAGGGTGCATTTAAATTTGGTTGTGGTCACTCATTGAGTTAGAAAGAATTCTTAAGGAAAGACGCTTATGTGGAAAGTTTAAGAGTGGCTTGAGTACAGAGCTCAGCCTTATTGAGGGGTGAGTTCTAGTGCCTTCTTTGACCATTTGTGAAAGTTTTAATGAAGAAGCTAAATATGCCCATAGCCGACTTCTGTGTTTTCCTTCCCAGTCTAAGTTAAGGTTGCGTACTATAATTAGCTTGCTGTGCCTACTGCATTCAACTACTGTGCTGAGCGTAGTTTGCACCTGAGTAAGTGTGGATATGTATTTAGCAGATATCTACATTACATCCAAGTAGAATTTGGATCAATGTCCAGTTCGGGTCAGAGTATGAAGAGACGTTACTTATGGCAACAAATTTTGGAGAAAGAATTGATTAGCAGTATCTCACCACCTATCTGCCTGTTCTATTTTCAGTAAAAATAGCATATGCTTGCAGAAGTGGCATAGGAAGGCAGAAGGAGAGACCATATCAGACTGTGGAAAAAGAAGAAGAAATAGGCTTTCAAGTGTTAATACTTTGAAGCATGGATGAAGGTGTTTAATCTGAAGAGACCAGTAAGCAAGGATGAGGGGGGTCATGATTTGGCAATGATTATCTGAAATTATTTATGAAAAGAATTGGATTTTTGTGATCCATTCATATTCCATTTGGGTTCTTCATGCCATTTCTTCTTAAACTGACCCTTTCAAGATCTGCATTGGATGGATTCAGGAGGCTTATGAAAGGGAGGT
The DNA here is from genome assembly GCF_019279795.1 of Protopterus annectens. Lineage (NCBI taxonomy): Eukaryota > Metazoa > Chordata > Ceratodontiformes > Protopteridae > Protopterus > Protopterus annectens. The sequence continues at coordinate 1,327,159,454 of NC_056725.1, read as the reverse complement.
TAATGGGTTAGCTGGATAATTCCTTTGAAACATAGGGATCGAAGAAACAAAAAGTTGTTTCACACCTTGTGTAAGTTTTCCTCTTTCATCTGTCTACTGGAAAACTTCTGCAACAGAACTTCCAACTAATAAGTCGTAGTCTAAGGGTTCATTCAGTAACTGAACTTCAACGTATTCTGTAAAGGGATGAAGCCTTACCCAAACGGGTGTTTTAATAACAAAACCAGTGGCAGCTGCTCTTGAAGCAGCATCTACAGCATTGTAGCTGAATGAAGAAGGTCCAGAAAGTTAGTTTTAACCTCAGTAATAGGAATGTATTACCTACAGTATGTCCCAAATTGTCTAAAATGGCTAGAATGTATTTTGTCGTGCAAATTTGATAATTAATTTCTCTGCAAGATAACATGGCAAAGGTATAATCCTTCTTGTATCTTTTCAATTCTCTACAGTGGTTTATCGTTAGGTATAAGAGTGGATGTAGGAAAAGTCCTGGTTCGTTTTCTGTGTCAAGAAAAAAGACAGCTGTATCAACCATGGTACTTTTGTAGAGATGTTAATGAGTGTCAGGAACACTTTAAAGTCTATGTGGCTTTTTGGGGACTAGAGGTCAGGAGTTGGGTGATAAGGAAACATTCAAAAAAGCATATTCTAATCCTCCCCACACATGAGGGATAACTACAGGTTTGGGAGTATCCATACTGAGGAGCACGTATCTTCTAGGAATCAAGGACCTTTCTGCCATCCCACTTAAAGCAGTCCCATCTCTTTGTTAGGAGAATCTGAAGATATGCATCTTTAACATCTAATTTAAATCCTGATGGGGAAGGAATCCTGTCTGAATCAGGAATGTCTTCCTCCTTAGAGGAAGAAAAACTATTTTCCCCTTTAAGGAAACAGAAACAGAAGAGGAGTAAGAAGTCTAACCAGACTGAAAGGCCTGAAGGACTTTGAAAGAACCCTGGGCAAAATTAAGCCAATCATCATTACTGGACTTCTATCTATGGGGAATACCCAGATGTACAGTACTAGGGGGTAAAAGCCAAAAGTCTGATTTCCATCACAGAGCTCTGAATATCCTCATGCACAAGGGATGAATATCCCCCATTCTCCCTGACTTAAACCTAAACTAGTTTCTCCCTTCCCAGCTGTATCAGTCATATGATTGGCTTTATTAGATGTGTTATATTGTTTAGTCATAGCAGTCTCCAGAAGGGCAATGTTGGTGACAAGGGAGATGGACATGGATGGTCAGAGGCTAAAAAAGCACTATATCAGACTTTGTCAGAGCACCCATCACAGTTTCTAGCACATCTACTAGTTTTATATTCCATGTTTTTTTTTTTTTAACTAAGGGTGAATATCAAAGGAGGAAAAGGATGATGTCATAGCAGTGTGACTGAACTTTTCAAGCCATATGTTCTCAAGGTAAGTCTTTAAAGTGTTATGCCTACTCCGGATAATTTTAGGAGGCAAATGCCATACAATTAGAACAAAGTTTTACATTGTATTCTGCCCCAAAACAAAAGAAGCAAATTGAGTGGGGAGTCCTTGTAAAGAGTCAAATTCCCACAGTCATACAGCCCTTTTTCTGACTGACTATATATAAAGCAGATTTCTCACAGAAAAAATACAGAATAGAGAAAGGGTCCCCAGTGGGGTACTTATCTGCTGGAGTACCTGTGCAGAAGCTAACCAAAATGGATGACTAAACATGATGCTAACTGAAGTCTTTACACAATGGACTAGCAGCAAGAAAGTTCTGAGTTTTGGCATGGCTGTATATCCCCCTTATACAAGCACAATGACTATGCTAACAGCAGATGTACAGTGAATAGTGAATGAGCCTGGTATTTGTAGATTGGACAGATACATGGGTATCCTAGCAGATAATCCCATTTGTGATGAGTACTGCAACAGTGATCTTATGATGAACACTTAGCTGAATGCAAATGCTGGTTGAGGGGGTGAAAGAGCAGTACTGAGAGGGTTAGGATATCCTTTTGTAAAGAAAATGATGTGGGTGGGGGTGGGATAAAGGAGCATAGCACAGTTTCACATAGCAAGGACATGCTGACTGAGTTTTTCCAAACCTTATTGTGACTCCACATAAAATAATCAGTTAAACAAGAATTCAGGACCTTGACTGACATTGTGTGGAAAAGTTCCCAGAAAAAGAGACACAGGCCACAATGATGCAGTGAAATAAAAATGTCTCACTGCACTCCCTGGCCCCTTTTCACTAATGTGGTACCACTCCTTCTAGGACTGCAGCCTGCTGAGTTGTTACATCACTAATGGAGTCTGTGTAGCAGGAAGGGGAGCAGACTATAGCCTTAGCTCATGGACACCTAGAGGCAGTACTATCCAGTTATTCCTCCTTGCAATGTTCAACAGTCCTCTTGTTAATTGCTACCATGAAGGAAAGTGAAATGAGGAGCTCTACTTTCTTTAAGCAGTGCAGCACAGCTCAGAGGTACATTCACAAAGCATTGGGGGAATTAGAATGCACCTCACTTCTGCATACTGCTGTAGTTTTTACTACTGTGTACGAACTGATTAACTGTCAGGGTCAGGGTAGGAAGGTTTTTATACCTGTTAAAATTACGTAAAGGACATGAGGGGTAGGGAGCTAATTACAAACACACTTAAACCACACGCGCAAGGCTGCAGAAATTCCAACAAACCAGCTCCAGCAATCCAGAACTTGTTGGTAAGCACTTTTTTTTTATTCAATAACAAAAACTTCATCATATAAACATAAAATGGCCTGACAACATTTAAATAAACTTTTAAAATATCATATGACCAACGTTTTCAAATCATGTGAGCAACTTAAAATCATGTGACAGCCGAACCCCTGTGCAAATCCTAAATCAAAAACAGTAAAAGTCACCAAGTTAAAAAAGTAAATACACACAAAAGCAACCCGAATACCTAAATAGATAGTTTAAATAAGTTTACAATTTAAATTATATATTATATATATTAAATACAATGTATATATTTATTATAAATTATTAGATATTTTACATAATTTAAAATTTTTTTATAACATATATATTATGCATACTAAATATAATGCATATTATATACATTGTACTATAGTTATCATGCAATATTTTATATGCTCTACTAATTTATTCCTTTTTAATGCCAGCTTCTGTTCTAGATTCTACTAAAAACTCTACCAGTGCTGGGCAGTTCTGCATTGAGTAGAAGTGGCTCCGCTTTGCGATTTTTGATCGGCTCTTATGTTGGTATATCAGCCAGTCAAGAATGCCCGTTGCTTGGGAGTGCCAGTTGCTTGAGTTCCGGATAACGGGGACTTTACTGTATATTACTATCCATATCCATATAACAAAGCTTCCATTTTATCAGTTTTTCTATTATCTTTTGTTTAATCTCTTCCCACATATCCTTAGCTGCCACACCAGAATCATTTTTAATCCATAATCCTAAATACTTCATAGATGAAAAAACAAGAAATGCTTTTAAAAGCAACTTATTACATATGTTTTAACCATCCTGCACTTTCTTCTGACTCTGTACTTTCAACAGTGCTGCACTTTTTCCTTCTCCCTGTCAGTCTGTATCTGAGTTAGAAGGAAAAAGACTATGCAGTAATATTTCCAAATGTTTGGTACATATGCCTGTGTGTTGATATTATCTACTGCTCACAGATCGTGCACTATTTCACATCGCTTCATGCAGGAGGTAAACCACACTGTACATTAATTACATAATTTTCTTGACTCCTCTCCAAAAGATACATACATACATACATACATATGGAACAATGTAGCAGAAAAAAAACAGAGGAACAAGCAGCACCGCGTAGCACATATTCCCAAGTGAGAGCACAGTCAATTAATTGCACAACTTAATTCAGTTGTTGCCATGATAAACAACCTATTTCACAGAAAGAAATAATGACTTCAGAGTAGGCAGCATATGTAGGATATGACTGGTAAAACTGCACTTGTGAATACTTGTAAAAGTGGTTTACCTCAGGTGTAAGATTTGCTGCCTGGATTTTGGACCTTTTAACTCTGGATTTTCAAGGCCAAACAGCAGAAGCTTTTAGCATGCTATATAGCAGGAACATGTTGTGCCTCTTCCCTCCCTTATCTCTGATCTTAAAAGGAACTGTCAAAGATAATGACACATCGCAAAAGATTCTGCTGATTCTCCTATACGGTTCTGCTAGCCATGTTTTTTCATTATGATCCACTTTGTTCAATAAGGGCCTGCTGCTTTTCCACAGCATGGCTGAGGTTTGGGTGAATATTGGTGCACCTGAACCTTAGAACTGTTAAACTTGCTGCCTGGAGTTTCTCAGACCGATAGTATTTAATGACATGCCCTGTGTAGAAAATTATGAAGATATAGGAAACTGGAAGAACTGGTAGGAGAATATCTTACTTTGCAAAATGGAAAATGTCTCCTCTTGGTGCATTGTTAAGGGCATATTCCCCCAAACAGTGCTCTCAGCTTTACATCCTTCAGTACCCAGAAGAGACCCCCCCCCAGAGCCTCTTTCTCGTGCCTTAGTGCACTTTTTTGCATTGCATTGTGCCTGCCTAAGAAACCATCCTTACCCTCTCATTATTGTGCAAAGCAATTTTTAATGGGTGTACTTCATTTATTACTGCAGCCTTAAGGGGTCATAATTTTGTAAAAGTGTGTCCTGAACTCTTTTTAGCACAATGCTTTTGTTCCTTTAAATTTCCTATTATGGGAAACCCTCTTCTCTGTGGCCGTTATTTTGACCAAAAAAAAAAAAAGCATCAAAGCTGCAGACCCTGTTGTGTAAGCCGTACGTAAGGAGTCATATGTGCACAAGTCTTAGGACTGATACTTTCTTTATGCCAGTTTCTCCAGAGTTTGAGATGCATAGATAGCCAGTCATGGTCACACAAGATGACTCTAATAATATGACCTAATTTTTCATGCCCCATCAAAACTTTACAGGTCTCACATCAGAGCTAGTACATAGCATTGCAACTCAGTGTAAGAAAATTCAATTCTAACGACTTACCTGTTACTGCAGGAGATGTGTAGTGTAGTCAGTAATAAATCCCCCTCGCTCTCCATTCTTTCTTCGCCGTAACCTCAATCCTCTTCCCTCAGCTGTGTACCGCAAATGAATCTACCAACGGAAAAAAACGTCAGGATGGTGTTTTGGCGCATGCGCACACCAGCATAAAGTCGCTGGCATAAAAAAACAACGGGGAAAAAGTAATGTGGCGCATGCGCACAACAGCTGAGAGACGCGGACGTGAAAACACACGGAAAAAAAGTGAAATTTAAACTTAAGGGTCGCGGGCCGCATGGAAGAGCTCTGAGGGCCGCATGCGGCCCGCGGGCCGCGGGTTGGACACTACTGGTCTAGATATATATATGTAACAGTTTTTTGTACTTTTTTATACTTATGTATTATGCTTTTAACAAGTAACTGCATGAAAATTAATTTTATTAGATGTTTTTAAATTGAATTTGCATATTTAATTATAGTGGTCCTTTGAATGGCTGGCTTGATCATGTGATTATAATGGTCCTCTATTTAAATGTGTTAATGTGTTGTGATTTTGTATGCTGATGAAGGGTGTAAACCTGAAAGCTTCATTAAAAGTTTCTTGTTTGTGACTATCGTGTGCTGTGGAAATCCCAGGCTTTCACATTTCTAAATGTATAATTAAAGCCACGTACACTGTGTCCATGTTATCTAAATGTTTCAGCTCTATGGGTGTTAAACTGCTAGCTTGCTATTTATTAAAGGAAAGGCAACAGATGGAAGCAAGGATGGCAAATGGTCATGAAACACTTGTTCCACAGACAGCTATTTTATGATTGCTTAGCAGTCAGGTATCCAACGCTCCACTCATGTGCTCTGACTCTACCCCCCCCCCCCCTAAATACATACATCCTCTAATTATCAAGCAGAGTTGGGAAGACAGTTCCAGCAAGCTGCATTAGGAATAAAACAGACCTTATCATATCGGCTATAAGCCAGTAGTATTGGATCTTCACAAACACATCTGCAGACTTTTTTGTTGTAAACCCAGCTAAGGATCTTGACATGTAAAATCAGTACTTGAGATATTCAGGCTATTTATATCTATATATTTTATTATTATTATTATTATTTTTGAGAGAATGCTGTCTTGACAAATAACCCAGTAATAAGAAAGAATTTACAATGTCAGAGTGACTTGCAGTATCCTGCTAGTAACCTGGATTTGGCTGGTGGCCCAACAGCCAATAGGTCTGCTGTAGGAAGAGAGTAAAGCAGCCAAGAACAAAACCTTCTCTATAATGGGTATGGAGGTTAACACACGACAGATACAGTCACCATAATTTGGAGGTCATCAAGGTAGATGCAGGCACAAAGCTCTCGGACTTAGGCAGTTGTGCCAGCATTCACCTGCACTGCAGCATGGTGCTGGTATAAGTCCAGACCCCAAAGGGAAGCAGTACATATCAGGAAAATGCCTGCATTCACTGGTCACATCCCAGAGTCTTGCCCAGTTAGCAGCACTGCACCATAATGTAGCTTTTAGTTACATTAGAACACCTGTGAGCTGGGATGGAATGACAGAGACAATGGCGTGCTGACAAGCTAAGCGGTCAGCACACCTAGCCAAATGAAATTACCATAGTACAGTTCTTTAATGGCTAACCATAAGTAAATTAGTGAAGCAGTAGTTAAAAACATCACTGATCTGTTGACACAAAAGCAGTTGCTTTAAAATGTGCCACACACCATGGCCTTGTGCATCAAATGCAGATCTACAGATTTATTCGCACTTGTACAATGAATAGTGAGACAAGGAATTTGCACAAACTGAAATTTACAAGTAATACTTAAATGGGTTCTGCCCACTGAAATTCCTGATACAGCTCAGTCCATTCGAATTCCTGAAATGTCATTTGAGTTTCATCTGTATTTGTGTTGCACTGCAATTGTGTAGATGCTACTGGTAAATTCACTCATTAGGAACACTATCATTTGTCCTCCTGGATGAGTGTATTCTCTGACATCATTAAGCAGTACTTCCTTTAAGCTCACTATGTTGTCTTGAATATACTGTGATCACATGTAATAGCAAACGGAAATACAAAGGGATGGAGTTTCTGCAGTTGTCCTGTAACAGAACACAGGTCCTGTATTTTTAATACTATAGTTACTGAATATATTTATTATCAGTGATGACATGATTAGTACTTTCTGAACCTGCATCATTAAATCAGATGTCATACAATATTACATTTAATGAAATTATTTTTTTTTTCAATAAATGCTTTAATGTCTTCAAAAGGTATTTTTAAACATTTACACATCAGTGCGTGGCTTCTCATTAGACATTTCATATCCTGTACTTTGTATTAACATTTGTAAATGACCACACATGGCCAGTATACTTAGATGGTCAACAATTAAATTATGTGCCATTTATATTTCCAAAGGAAAACCAGACTGCTCTATACAGCAAACAATCTTGAATATGCTGTTCATATCTGACAATATAATAAATATCTGCCATTTGATTGTTCTTTTAAATAATGGGGGTTCTCAGAGTTTAAATGCAGATGCCATCAAGACAGAACTTGATACACCTGTAGAGGTTAAACATATCCGAGATATGGAAGTACTGAATAAGTAGGAGAACAGTTCATATATGTGCCAGTCTCCACTGCACTTAATTGCACCATTCTTTGGCCTAACTTCCACGTGTCTCTGAAGCTTGGAGGTAGGAACAGCAAGTCCCTCTCTGCTATAATCCCATTTTTCAGACAATATGCTAATGCTGTTGCTTAAATCAGTTCGGCATTGCTGTGAACACAGACACATTTGCTTACAATAAAAGGTTACTATGCACTTCACTGGAAGTGAGGCTACACAGGTGAAGAAGACAGCAGAAGTTACACCAGTACTTAGTTCATTTATGGGTATTTTATAGTTGCTGTACTCCTTTAAACAGTTTTCAGACCCATACACACAGCAATAACTAAAGATCAGGAAGCTGTTTTAATTTAAAAAAATGTGTTGACTATTGCAAGGTATAACATTTATTATTTAGACGTGGATCCATTTCAGGTCCAGCCCAGGAGAGATAGCAAGATACATATCAAAAAAGAAACAGGTCTACATACACTTCATCAATTAGAAATACACTATGGCAGCAAAGAAGGTAAACAATTAAACACCTTAGTTTTTAAGTACAATAAAATATTAAGAGTACAGTTACAAGGATAAAAAATTAATCATTAGGAGTAGAGCTGACATTTATGCAAGTTAAGAACATGTGCTATGCTTTCTATATGATAAGTAGTAAAACAAATTATTAGCTATAATACATAATGTACAAAGTACAAGAACAACAAAAATAAAAAAAAATATTAGGGATAAGCTAAGGGGACAAGAATTGTTTAGGAGCTAGGAGAAAGAGGAAGTAAAACTGAGAAGGAAAAATGTGTCTGTTACAGTAGCCCCCCCCCCAACAATTATAAACAACAGGTCTGGATTTTATGTGCTTTAACTTGCAGTGGTGTTAAGTGATGTGAGCTCCCCTAAATGGCTTGTTGAGCTTCAAGGGGTACATTTATCAGTTTCAAGTAGGTAGGATTTTAGTTTTGATCACAATTCAAGGTAGTTATTGGCACGTGTTAAAAAGGATTGGTTAGTGCAGTGCTTTTCTGAACATGAAGGTAGGAAGTAAGAGTGCATTTCAGGATGCTAGTTGAGGTTACATGTTCTTTCTCTTATTGTGAGTTTACCAGAAAGTATGGACAGGTTTCACTTAAGGAGCTTAAATAGAAAGGACCTAGTAGAAATGTGGACATTTGAGGAACTGGAAGCCACCACCACAGAAAAATGCACTTACCGTACATACCAGCAGATGTTCGATGCAATCACTGCTGCAGTACCTACAGCTACATGGGTTATATCCTGCCAAAGAAAGAACAGCCAACAGGATATTACCCATACAGCTGTAGGTTACTGCAGCAGTGCCTTATAATGAAAATCTGGTGAATACTTCAGCACTTTATTAAACTTATGGGAAAAAAAATAGCATATATATATATATATATATATATATATATATATATATATATATACGCTAACGGTGACATAAACAGTTTTACCCGTCGTATACATACGTGTGTGTGTGTATATATATATATATATATATATATATATATGATCTCACACTAAATTTAGATGAAATCAGTAAGGCAGTAAGGTGTAGTAGAGACAACTTGTTCTTCTCAACAGAATTCATAGATAAATTAATGCAAGTCTAAAGGGGTGTGCCCATAAGATTTTAATTAAATATAATGCCTTTCCTAATGAAATGAAGCAGTCTGCTAAAGTTCAGCTAATTATTTTAAGCAACAGTTTTCCACAAAAAGCAACTTCACATGATAAGTTTTAACATAACAATACTCTGTGTAGTATATATGTGGCTGTCTGTCTACATATATATATTTGTGTGTGTGTGTAAACAGTACATGCTGAGACATGAGTTACATAAATATTACTGTACCCCAATGGGGCTGTTAAACCCATGCTCTGGGGTCATTTTGTGAGTGGACATATATGCTTGCTCAATATTACACAACTTCATTAACCAATGTGATTATTACGTTTTCTGTCCATCCCCCTAACTCACACACACAGACACACCTATGCTATGAATGCTAATACTGTAATTAATACACAGTAGTATGTATTCTGTATATCACAGCACAGATATAATATTCATACCTCTCAAAAGTCCCTGATTTTCAGAATGCCCCTGTCCCTCTTAAGCCTTCCTAAAATTGGTGACTTGGTGAAAAGGTAATGAATTACCTTTAATAATAAGGATAATAAGAACAATAATTAAAGTTATAGAATTCTTTTACTTTAGAAAATGTATTATTAATCCACACTCTCTTATTCTGTCAGTTTCTCAAGTTAATAATACTAATATTTTATCCCTGATTATTTTTGGATTTTTCCCAGATGCTATTTGTCCCTGACTCGTTGAGAGATATGGCTAACATTGTTTTCCCTGTGTAGTTATTTTAAATTATTCAACTGTAATATCCTGCTGAAAGTAAAGAAAATTAAAGAATGAGATGTATTCTATTTTAGAGTGTATTAGTGATTCTGGAAATGAGAACTGTTGGAGGCTCAACATTTTCTCTAGTTTAGGTTCACAGTCATTAAATTCTAATCATGTTAAGAGGGTTACAGCTACACAGTCATTGTACTAATAACAAGGCAAGTAATAACACTAAAGCTGCAGACATTCACCAGTGTGATACTGGGAACAGAGAAGGAACAGTGTTAACTTGACTACACTTCTTATGACTACTCTTTCTGTCAAGTCCCACCCCTTTGGGCTAATTTGTCCATGGAATACTGCTGGAGAGTTTTACTTCTAAAGAAAGAGATACACTGCACTTTAGTATATGGCAACGCAATCTCTAAATAATGAAAAACAGAGCAAATTACGGTAATTACCCCAGATTAGCGGCCAAAATAAAAGAGATTTCTGATCTAGTTATGTACCTAATTTTAAAGATGTTATCATTACTTAACTTGTTGGAGACCACAACTATCACTCAATAATATCAGAATTAATTAAATTGCACAGCACTAGGGTTACCACCTGTCCCACTTTGCAAGGGACAGTCCCTCTTTGGGCAGTTGTGTCCTGCAAACAAATTGTAAAAATGGCAAATGTCCTGAGGTTTTAGGACAAATGTATTTCCTATATTTTATGTAATAGTTGCATAAAACAGTTATTCTGTATCTGAAACGCCTAAATGTTATAAGAAACAGAATAAGCAACTAACATGCTACATGAATAAGTGTTTATTTAGGCAAAAAAGTGAAGTTATGTCCTTTGTACTGGCCGCGGGTATATTTTGCCCTGCAAAATCTAACGTTTGTACCAAAAATGTCCCACTTTGGGCATTTGAAAATATGGCAACCCTACACAGCACACCAAGCTAAAAATAAAGGATCTACTCTCTCTCTCTCCAAAATCTAGACAACGTATCCCATGTTCTTGGCTGTAAGAATGTAAATAAACTATACAACATTAAACATATAAAAACATATCTTACTTTATTACTAAACACAACTTCAAGTTTACTTCATCTTCTTCAAAATGATCTTAACTACATGCAGCAGTGCTTTATCCATCGTGCAACATTCACAGCTATGCATGGAAGTGAAGTTTCAGCTCAGTGTTGGTTACCTTCCTTTCTACAACTTTAACTGAGAAATTACATCTGGCTAAATAACCGAACCCACACAATAGCCAGTGAAAGTAGTTCTCCGAATAACTAATACAAAGTTTGCGGTTCTGAAACCTTTTCATCTTTTCCATAAAACAGTTTAATCTGTCTTTATTTTGTTTTATTTATTACCCTTATACAAACGTGTACGCGACCTTACAGACATTCATGCTTGTATCAGAGCGAACTGTTTTTGTACAAAGGTGAAATACAGGAAGCTTTGTGTATATTTTTACCTCTTTTGCGAGAAATACATTTTACACACAGTTGTTGTTAACAGCGCCCGTCATAAACTATTACAGAAAGTCGAACAAACTATTACTGCAACATTCTTAAAAACCTGAAGTGTTAATAATCTTTGCTGCTGTATTCCTTACCATTGCCCTTTCTTTCAGAGTTGTAGCACAGAAAAACTGGTATTTCCTTAGGGATGAAGTTAGTGCACAGGACAAACATTATTGTTCCTCTCAATTCAAGCATCCAGCTTGGAGGAGTACAAGTCCAAAAGCAGAGCTTGAATGGGCTGTACTGGAGACATAGGATGGCAGGTTACACACATCACACTTATTATCTATCCATCGCTCTTCGCCTTTTCTAGTCAGTCTCAGGCTTTTCCAACCTGTTCACTGAATGCTAATTCCTGACAGGACATTTTCGGATACCGCTCCCTCCCCTACCCAAAGCACACACCTCCACAAACTCAGTTATCTTGCCATCAACAGTTCAATGCCCTGCCGGTGATGCACTAATGCCCTGTCTAAAGTGTCGAGTTAGCTGGAGGAGCATGGGTACAAGTTCAGTCAGCAAACAAAGCAAGAAGGATAATGTAAGAGTGATAAACTTCTCAGTAGACCCCGTCTCTCGCCCTGTGTGGTAAAGTCCTGGTATTTTGAAGCAGGGTGGTGCAGTAGTGCACAGCTTTCTCACCTACACAGCAGTTGCATGGCTGCTTGACTGCATGTTGCTCTGATTATCCCACAGCCTGCGTTGCTTTGCTCGACGCACTGCAGAACCATGCCCCACCCACCTCTCGGAACCCTTCCAGCATCAAACGCACGTGGATAATAGGAACATAAATGATTCCACGTGCTCTGTGTGTGAGACTAAGAGTTGCAGCAAAGGGTAGCTTAACAATTAGCAGGGAAACTTCAGGCAATTACAGTGTCGTTTTAGAACGTTCGCAGACTAAGTAAATGTATATTTCCAGAATAATGCAATGTCTGTTGATTAAATGTCCATTAAGCTACTGCATTAATCACTCTTCTGGCTCCAAAAAAACTTTGCGGAGGTGCGAAGAGTTCTGTGACAAAATAGTGAATGCAATGCGTGAGATACACAGTTAAGGTTATTTAGCTACACGGGATCAACCAGGCACCTACACTTACTTAATCACGAACAGGAGTGCGGTCAACGGTAAGAAAATGTACGAGTGTGTACCTCGAAGTTTGGGGCAAAGATCAACACGGAAGGAGCTTGCGCTCCCTCCGGAGGCATCTTTGGACACTGTTGCATAAACTGAAATGGCTTTATTTTATTTGGAAACACAAATCGCAAGCTGTTGCGACCCCCGAATATGTGTTTGGTCGCTCATTGTAGAGTACAGTTATATTAAATGAAACTGTACAGTTATATTAAATATGCACGATAATGCAGTAAAGTTGTATACAAGCCTGTTCAATATTCTGTTTCATATATTAATGACAGGGAAGGTAGGGCTTCCTGGCTTAATGGTTATGATGCACACGATACAGTGTTTGATTCTCCCTTTTTTAATTTCTCCAAATCTTTTGGGTTTCTAATACCATAATGGGAATGGACCCCACACCCCACTCCCAAGTCAAAGTATGATTAAAGTTCATGAAATGGGTATCGTTTCAATCCTTGATGCAGCCAGAAGTGCTCTTCGCAGCACCCACAACGTGCCCAGTAATGACTTACTTTATAGCTATTTTGTAAAGCAATGAAACATGTAATTGCGTGTTGTATTTCTTTGTTGTACAGTTTCTCTTGTATTTGAGAATTTCTAATAAAAATGCGGATTACTTCTGCAATTTGTATGAAATTACAGGTACTGGTAGCACGTCTCACTCTTAGGCAGTGTGTAGTTATTGGTTAGGGGTGTAATAAAGTCACTGTAGCTTAATTAACTATCAGTCTCCCCCCAACTCCAAGCGGAAGTGTTACTCAGATGTGACAGACATAACTCTCAACCTTCCATCTCCGAAACGAGGAACACCCGCCTTCATAATGTGGAACAAATGGGCAAAATGTGGAACACATACTAATGGCTTACTAACAATTTCAACTAGGAAGGTCATAGGATGGTTAAAATATGCTGGCTTTACTTATAAAGAAGATCCTTTAATGGATTAAATTGATTAATTTATATTTACCATGGATTTCACTTAAAAAATCCTAACAGTAAATGTGTGACAGACTCTTTCAATGTGGAACTTTGAGGAACATGAACTTTTTAAGACCCCAAATTAGATACGTTCCTCGTAATGAGGTACACTTGAGAGGAATGTTACAGTATGCACCCCACCCCCCCTTCAGTATTGTAATTGTTTTAGTATGAGACGCGAACCACTTTCAAAGTTGTTGTTTTGAATGGGAGCTTTTCTTTTCTCTGTTTTTTTTTGAGTGTGTAAATAACTAGCTGACATCTTAGCCTTTCTGTAACCGTATTGTTAAGGCGGGATATCGATCCTGGCACGCAAGTACTCCTGACTGGCAAGAAATAAAATGAAATGCTGTTTATTTATTACGTAAACTATTAACTGCTTTGTATATCTAATTTATATACATAGCTAGTGGCCACTGATTTCCCCATTTTGTATTTTTTCTCTGTGGAAACAAAGACACTGGAGCATAACTCTCTAAGTGTACGTCATTTTGAGGAACGTACCTCATTTGGGGGTCTTAAAAAGTTCAAGTTTCACATTGAAAGACTGTGTCACACGTTCAGTGTTAGGAATGTTTTAAAGTGAAATCCATTGTAAATAGAAATGAATCATTTAACTCATTAAAATAACTTCTTTATAAGTAAAACCAACATATTTTAACCATCCTTTGACCTTCCTAGTTGAAGTTGTTAGTAAGCCATTAGTATGTGTTCCACATTTTGCCCATTTGTTCCACATTATGAGGGCTAATGTTCCTCATTTTGGAGATGGAAGGTTGAGGGCTATGCTGGAAGGGAGCACACCAAAATAGTTTTACTGTCCTGACTTCAGCTGAAGGTTGTATTTTAAGGCAAAAGTGTTTATTTTTATTTATTCACATCATTTATTTTTTTTAAATCAGCTTCATGTTCCAATTTCTCTTTTTCTGTCTTGCCAACCCCTCTCCCTAACCCCCTTTGTTTCCTTTCCCTTTTCTGCCTACTTTATGAAGATTCTGCTGTTCATTCACGTTTCAGAACATTTTATTTTGTACATGGTCGGTGAAGCTTTTTATACATAAAGGGAATAAATGAGTGTGCATACCTCTCCGCTGTCCCATAAGTCTACAACTCTAATTATTATCAATAATTTGTGAAATGAAGTTTTTCAGGGATGTCCCTGATTTTGACTCAAGTTTTTAAATTTGCCGCTCTTCTAAAAGTGATGATTTTAGAGAAAAGATGGGAACTTCATTTCATTAATGATTGATAATAATTACAGCTGTAGACTTATTTTACTTTAGAAAATGTATATCAATTCACCTTCTCTGTCAATGCCTTTTGTTAATAGTAAAAAAATATATGAAGAGGATCACCAAAGGAACACTGCAGCACTAAATCCAGAAAATTTATTTAAATTTTCTGGATTTAGTGCTGCAGTGTTCCTTTGGTGATCCTCTTCATATATTTTTTACTTGGTTTTGGTGTTCGTTATTTCTAAGTCTCGTTAGTAGTACTAATATTTCAAAACTGTCCCTGATTATTTCTGGATTTGTCCCCGATTCTTAGAAATGTGGTTGAGATTAGTCCCCGATTTGTTGGGAATTACGATGAATTGGATCTGTAACTGTTCAATGGTGTGCTGTACGCAAACTAACACTTTATAATTCTTTTTGTGATGTAACTTATGTGTCATGCTCCAAATATCTTTTAAGATGTGTTAATCTCTAGTGTCTTTTATATAACATAAGAAGAGTCTCACCCTTAGGCATCCTGTAGTTATTGGTTAAGTATGTAATAAATTGCCTGTAGACTAACTATCTTCTCCAACCTCAGAAGTGACAGACAAAAAAAGCAGCATACCTCTCAACCTCTTAGAGCAAGAAATCTGGACAAAGCTATTAACAAAAGTGAGACAGAGGCCCAAAAATAGGGACAGTTTTTAAATATTACACTTGCAAACTTAGAATGTTGATAGAATAACAGGTTTTGCATTCGTATGAATTTTATGAAGAGCTTCACGTGAAGTCTGAAACTTAAACATCTGTCATTATTTTATAACTTCAGTGTTTAATGATTTGCCACTAATTTGCCAGAAAAACACAATTTTATGAAAAATAGACCAAAACATGAGGCACAAATCTGGACATTCTGCAAAAATCTGTACAGTTGAGAGGTATGAGCAATATAAGCTAAGCTTAAAGAAACTGGGGGGGGGGGCTTCAGAAGGATAAATGAGTAGAATAAGAAAGCACACTCAAATATTTTGTATTTAGTTGTCTCAGCTACCTGTAAAACTATATACACTCAAATAAACAACACAAGTACAGGACACCACTGAATACCACACCGCACATGGCTTACAAATAAGGAAGTACATTTCTCCATTTACAACAAATAAACATATAACATCAGATCTGATGACACAATTACAAAGTTGATCAGTTCAGCCTTACCCCAAGGTGCTCTGTACCAAATCTGTAATCAGACATGGTATACATTACGGACAAGTCACAACTAGCACAGAAGTCTTAAAAATTCAATATTCAGTTTCAGATTAGGCAATCTGTTCCTCCCATTTGTGCCCCTCCATGCATTTCCTTCATTCCCCATGGATGCTTCAAAGTATTCTGCAGAACTACAGAGGTAGTAGGTGGTGCGATGTTTAGGTGCAATTATGCCACTATTTCCTGAGTCAAAATGTGACTGATGTGAGCTTCACTTGAGCTTCATAAAACCACATAAAATGTGATTCAATCTGCAAAGTGTGTGTATGTCCTTGTTATGGAAAGATTCGTAAATGTGACCATTTTCAATGAATGTAAAATAAATAAAGACGAGAAAATACATGGAGTTTGTAACTGAATACTGTAACTTCCTGCTGCTGTGAACTTCAGCAGTTAAACATAGCATGTGAAATGTATGGAATAGAGGCTGTAATTTGTTCTGTCTTATAAGTACAGAATCAAAATGACAGAGATCATCAATGGCTCTGATAAATCTGCCTCACACCCAAGAGCAAGTCACAGAACGATCAAGAAACCACAGCAGAGATGCAAGGATCTTGCTGTCCCTAGCATGAAAAAGAGCAATCTGCCTTCTCTTTTTAATTAAAAAAAAAAAAAAAAAAAAAAAATGCAAAACAGAAACTCTTAAACTTAGAATTATAAGCAACAGTAACAAACAGTCCAATATTTCAGAAGTTAATTCCTATTCTATAACTGTACTGAAGAAAAAAACCTGAGCAGACCTAGTCACTGAAATTACTCAAATTTTATTTATAATAAGCACTATTGTCCACCACCTGGAATTAATCAGATGATCCTTTCAGTAACAGCTTTAATCTGTGGAAAACTGATATATATACTTAATGAAAACCATGGATCATAAATCATGATTGACAAACTTCTACACAGTAATGAGCCAAACCAGAGAGCAACTCATGATAGGCTAGCTAATTGGTTATGCGAGAGAGTAGTTGATGCCAGGAGTAGACTACCAAATTATATTAAAGCAAGCACTAGTTTAAATATTTTAAGAACAACTTGGACACATTTTGGAAATAACTGTTCTGGTATATTGACAAGCTAGAACAGTATTATTGTCCATTCCTGAAATATCTGTAAGTATCTATGTATGTACCAGTATAAGCAGACCTGATATAGCAAAAGCCAACTTGCAGCCACCCCACAGGCAAGGGTCATAACAATAGGGTCAATAACCAAGGTCAGTCCTAACCCTCGCACCCACAGAGATACATTGTTATGTCGGTGATACAGAAAGACCGCATATCTATTTAACAAAAGTAAATCACCACATTCCCTAACCACTGGGTAATACAGTATAGGGTAGCCAAACCAGGTTCAATAATGAACATAACCAATCACAAACAGAGAAGCGTACTAAAAACAACATAGAAAAATACTATGCTCAAGCAGTGAACCAAGTCGTAAACATATGGTTCAAATGCAAAATCTAGACCCAGACAGGAGAACAAATATCAAACAATCCTTACACTAACACTGCCACAATAAGAGCTAAAAAAATTAGTCTGAAAAAATACAGTAAAATTATAAAAAGGACCTGTGCTGAAGCTATAAGCAATGGTAACCATACAAAAACAAAAAAGGAAGCTCGTTCCCAAAAGGAGTCGACTGAACCCTGTGACCAGACCCTAAGCTGCCTAAAAATCAATAGTCCAATCCAAACTAAAATAAGAACCACTAATAAAACAAAGTCTGAAAAAAGTGGAGTGAAGAACTAGTAATTAAGTCATAGTCTGTCTCCAAAACAAAAACAAGGTGTAACAAATCTCCCTTCATTTAAGGTCATTTAGCACCAAGGTGACAAGACACTTGCAAAAGGAATTTAAGAACTGAAGTGATAAACCAAAAAGAAACAAAAAACAGAAAATCTGAGAGTCAAAGTGAAGAAGAGGTGTGTGTGGTTGTGTACTTGCGTGTATGTGTGTATGACAGCAGACAAATGAATTAAGGAAACAGCACCTACTTCAGTAACCTTGGAAGAGATGCAATATTAAGAAACATCAGAAATAAAAACACAATCAGATAAACACAAAACTGAAATCATTGGTGTAATAAAAAGCAACAAAAGTGGTTTTGCTCATACGGCTTCATCAGACCACTATTAAAACTGCGCATCCATGAAATCAACCATACACTAAACAATATACGGGAAAAAACAAATAAGTAAAATGAAAAAATGTAAATGAATATGGGTATATTATAGCAAAAGTGAAAAGCAGAAACCATCAAAATAAAGGCAAAATAAATGTCTCAGAAAAGTGAAGATTGGAGTAAATATGACATGGCATGTATAACCATTAATAAAATAGATTTTTGTCCGGTTTCCTAAACTGAAGAATGCATTTAAAAGAAAAGGCAGAATTAGATCCAGGCAGGTTATAGGCATTAAGGTGAATTTGCAATTCCAGCTCTTTCTTTTCCAGTATGGCATTAGTTTCTGTTGAGGTTACTGATTGTGATCATGTTTAAAATGAGAAGAAGAATGATCCGAGGATTCATTGCCGTCCTTTGCAAGAGGATTCTTTCTTAGTCTATTTCTAATTTAATGTGTGTGTAGTGCTATCCTCCTTTTAAACTTATAAATAGTCTTCCCAACTTAAAAAAAATGGCACTTGGAGCAGTGGGCTCTGTAAACAATCTTTTTTGCTGTTGCATTCCCAGCCACCTAGCTGTTATTTCTTACCCATGCTAGGGCAGATGAAAACGTCTGTGCAGCTCATAAATTAAAAAAAAAAAAAAAAATCAGAAAGAGGTTTTATTTTGTATTTCTGTTTTTATTTTTCATTTTTGTCAAATAATAAAGAAGTGAAGGCAGTCTGCTATTATAAACCGTAGGGATAGTTACTTCCTCCCATCTCTGTTGTGGTGTAAGTATGGGATCTGAGACTCTTACCAGGCTCAGGAAAAGTACAATTAGATGAATCTTTAAAAAGATAGCTGACCAATTCAATAGGATGTTTAGTTCATGAATGTTAAAATTTGTTTGGTATTGTCTGTAGACTATAATAATAATAATATAGATAGACAGATGTATCAAATAGTTTAGGAAGAGAGAACAGTTGACGAAGAGGACTGCTACCTGATGCTTGTGATTTGTGAATCTTCAGTCTTCTTGCTCTGCTTAGAAATTCAGGGAACTCAGATAGAGTCGGGAATTATTTTTATTATTTCAGATAAGAAATGTCTAAACAAAAGCTATCTGTAGTTAGATGTTATTCTTTACTGTATTCTGTTTGTTCAACATTGTTATTTTCTGTATTTTGTTCAATTCTCTATTGTTTTAACTAATTTTTCTAAGTAAAAGTATTTTTAGTTATTCACTTTTTAAAAGTTTGAGGCATGTATCTTTTATGCATATATTAATTGATTAATACATATTTATGTCTCACTGGTGGCAACATGCAAACACCCACTTTCATTGGCCAGGGCATTCAGTTTTTTTCAAAATTATTATTTTCTGTTTTGCTTTTTTTATTTTGCAAATTTTTTTTCTAAATTGCTATATTGCGTTAACTTATTTTCTGTGAAATTTATTTTTCCTCTTTCTAAAATTTTGTGACATGTATGTTTTATGCATTTATTAATTGATAAAGGGGTATTTAAGGTTAACTGGTGATAACATGCTGGCATCCACTTTCATTGGCCAGACTGCTCTGCTCACTATTATTTGTTTTACAATTACTTGTCTTATTAACAACAGTGAAACAGGGGTGGTAGCATTTTAGTACTGTGAGCCAGGACAAACGGCTGTCGTGCTGGAGAATATTATCTGCCTTATGATTTTATTTAAAATACAGTTACTGTGAGCATGTAAGCACTGGATGGCACTGAGCCTCAAGAGAAAATGGCAACAAGGGGGTCAGAAGAGGTCAGCCAAAGACTGTGCTTAGTGGGGTATTCAACGTGGAGCCTGCTCATGGGTGTGGATGGTGTAGGACCACAGCCAGTGCAGTAGTGCATTGTGTGTCCTTTTGTACACTTTAATCTATTTTGGCACCGGTGTTATGAGTCAAGGCCATACCCCTGGTGGCCATAGCTTTTTTTTTTTTTTTTTAAGAATTTAGTTGTAAATGATTTTTAGTGCAGGGGTGGGTCATGGAGCATTTGACTGCACCATACCCCCTGGCCACTTATCCTCTCCCTTTACAGTGGTTGGCAGTGATGGTATCCAAACCATGCCAGTCACCATTTTGTATTTTACAAGTGGTACCCAGTCAACCACCATACCTATAACAAGCAAGAAAATCAAAGACTGTGAATGTCTCACAGATAGATGCATTTGTACAGACAACACAATTTTTGTTTCTGCAATGCACAGTCACATTAAGGTGAGCCTGTCATGTACTGGCACAAACTCCAGCTGTATGGCACCTAGGGGCTTGTGACTATATCCATATCCACCTGAGTCCTCTCCTAAGAGACAGCTGCAAAGCTGGAGAGGAATTGCCTTCAAGTGAGAAATCGGGTCTGACTAACCAGTACTGTATCGAAAGGTAACTGCAGCCAGATGTAGCTGGCACTTTTCAACTTCCCATAAGAGCACTGGCTGCTTCCAGTACATAAAGTCCCAGGAGACAGTTTCCATAGTTATGGTATAGTCTAGCCAAAGCCAGCTCATGCATTTCTGCAACTTGACTAGTATTACACTTGATTCCAAGTACAGGTGAACTGCAAAATACAAATAGGCTCAATGACAATATGCGGTATAAATTAAAATAAAAAAATATGAACAAAAAAATATAAGTGGTGTAAATGCACACAAGGTAAACTCATTTTAACACCATTTGTATGTATGCAACACAAGGCCTACCACAATAACAGCATATTAACATGTGTACATACACACACACACACACACACATATATATATATATATATATATATATATATATATATATATATATATATATATATATATATATATATATATACACACACACACACACACACACACACACACACACGGGTCCACTTTTATATCTCAAAATACTGAAATCTTGAATTTCAGTATTTCGAGACCATAATGTTGAAAGTGCAGTTTTCTGAAACTGCGCTTTGTTGAATCTTAGTTTCCCCGAATGCACGATAGGTGTAGTGTGGTGCATACGTGTTTGTCTACTGTTTCTTTAAGGATATTGTGTCATGACAGCCAATGTTCGTTTATGTATGAAGATTCAGGTAAGTATTTAATTTTTAAGGGGTTTGGGTAGAAATGTGTTTGTTTTTAGTTTTTGTGGTAGGTTGGGGTACGTAGTTGGGACTGCACGTGTGTCAGTGTTGTATGTGGTGATTTTAGTACGACTGTAGTGTGCGTAAGTGTTATTAGTGAGTGTAAATATGATTGCAGTGGAAGTGTAGGGCAGGTAAGAGTGCGCTTGTGTTTTTGTATTTTTTTCGAGTTAGTGCGACCTCTGAGTTGGTATATATAAGTAGCGGGGGTGTGGGGGTGCAGGGAGGCTTTCCCCCTGCAGGAATGTATGGTGGTGTTTCCAATTTTAGTTATGTACTGTTTGTTTTGTTTTGGGGGAAGGTTGTATTTTTTTGTTTGTTTTATTTATTTCAGTTTTACAAGTGTTCGTGCTTGTGTAGTTTAGTGTTTACGAGGTTTCGATGTTTTAGTCTCGAAATACTGAAATTCGAGATTTCAGTATTTTGAAATTAAAAAGTGGTCCCATATATACATATATATGGCAGAGCTATTCCAATACCAATTACTACAGTGCCTTAGTTCCCTTGTAGTAAAAAGAAAAAAAAAGAAAAGAAAATTATGGTCATTTAGGATCTCCACTCACCACCAGTGCAACAAAGCTGGTAGTAGAAATTTACATTGCATGTAGCAAAATGTTGTAAACCCAGCTGACTGTCTTGATCACCAAGTATTGTACTATACTATTATGATCTGCTTTCTATAGTGACCAAAATACTATAATAATAATGTCCCACCCTTTTACTTTATTTCCATCCCCCCACCCACACACAATCCCTGCACTCTCCACAAGTTGGGGGTTGGCATAATGGTTAAGATTTTTACCGCAGAGACAAAAGGTACAGGGTTTGATTCTCACCTTTGGTCACTGTCTGGATATTGCCTAGTATTTACCTAGGAGTATTTAATGCTCAGAGTAATAATAAATGTGTTTAATTTTAAAAGATAATCTGCATTTGTTACATGCTGAATTTCAGCTTTTCATCTGGTTGAAGGTATCTATTTTGAAATATAGAACACATAGGTATAATGGTTGTATTTTAATTATTATTTAAATAGAAGTGTACAATATAGGATGTAATTTTTTGTATCTTTGTGGAATTGTCTGAGTGTAAATTATTTTTTGATGGTGTTTGTTTAAATGTGTGCATGTTTATATGTTTAAATGTATATTGAGACCAATGCTAATGTTGTGACTTTAAATTAAATTTACCTGTGGGTACCAACAAAGTCACTGAAATGAGTCATATTTATAGCAAAACAAATACCACAGTCATACCTGACTCTCTGTAATGATTAAATGCAAAGAAAACTTGGTCTTGAAACTCGCTCAAAATACATTAACAGGAAACACATGATCTCCTAAAGCTGAACCGACTGCAGATATTTCTAAACGTTTAGTTATAAATATCCATCTATCCTAGCTCAGCTGTAAATTGCATAAACAGTGCTTTGGTAAGTGACATAAAGCTATTACATTAACTTAGGTTGGTTATCACTGTGACTGAAAGCAAAATAACCTTGTGTTCTGTCAGGGCACAGGCAAGGGAGGAAATACAGATTGGAATTTTTCTCCAGAAATTAAATAATCAAGTAAACTAATACTGCTTAACAAAGGAGTTATATACGTAGACACTGGATTGTCTCCCACCTTGTATACACCTCTGCATGACCAGCAGTCATTGTTCTATCAAACAGTACTGTAGGGCCTTTAGGGCCTTAATATATTTATTTCTAAAGGGGTTGAAATCAAATGGTCCATCATGGAGTTCAACTCCACATTAAAATACCCCCCAGCAATAACTGGAATACTGTTGACAATGAATGTAGCAAGTTATAGCAGAAGGAAGAAAAAGTAAAACTTGGGGATATCAGTATTAGGGTTTCACATATGACTAAGAATACATGACCTTGATATGAAACTAAATTTCTCTGTGATCCACTCACTTCTGATCCTTGTCATCATGTTGCTTGGACAAGGACCACCCCAGTTTGTCCACAACTACTAAAGCTACCCCTGTTTTTGAAGAGCTCCCAGAATATTATGCTATTTCTATTTAGAAATATATAGCTTATGTGTCTCTTGGTTATGTTTAACTCTTGTAAAAAAAATAACTTTGCATCCAACTGTTCTACAAATCACTGGCATGCTTGATAACTAATGGCTGAGTTTAGTCATCTAACATTGACAGTAACACGTGTTATTGTATGTACTAGTCAACTGAACTAAGAGAGAGAAACTCTCTGTGAACTAGTAAATGCCAGTTATAGTAAAATGTGTTACCAATAAAATTAACACAAATTTTAATTAACACTTATCAGAAATATTTAAGTAACCATCAGCTGTAAAAGGATTTGTAAATAGCTGATAAGTCCAGTAATGATAAATCTAAGGAGAATATTCTACTACTTTGCCATGAGATGGATATTGGCTGATAACAGAAACAGGAGAGACCTCTGCAACAGGAGTAGCCAGTGGCATGACCAACAAACACTCTTAATAGGGAACTAAAACCTGATGGGGATTTATGGGCTAATGTAGTAAATGTGTAAAGTCAACAACACTTCTTCCCCTTGACCACTTTCTCCACTGGTTTCTTTAAAGATTGACTGGCTCAAGAAGCACATTTATAGATAACTTCTTTACATTTAACTTCAGCTTTCTGCGCAGATAGGGAGTTGGCAGAGTCTGCAGATCTTCCAGCATTCTCTCCTCTTGAGTGTCTCATTTCGAAGATAAATTGTGCTGCTAATTTTCTCTCCTTTCTAGGGGGGGGGGGTTTATAAAAAATAGCTCTTGTGGAATGATGATTTTTTTTATTTTGCAGGTATCAGACATCAACAGGTTTACTAAGGCCTGTGATGAATCTTGTCTAGCTCAAATCTCCCACAGTGGAGGCAGCAGAAAGTCATTGAACACCTACTTCATCTGGCATTTTGGTAATAATCAAGTTTTTCTGAAGGAAGGAGATGTCCAAATCTGGCAATTCATAGACTGAGCCAGTAACAATTTTGACATTTTACTAAGATAGTAGACAGATGTTCAATAGAGGTAGGGGTGCAATTCTAAAAGTCCTTCTGGTGGACAATTGCAAAAGCCTTCTGCTTCTTCCTACTAATTGTTGCGTAATCCAGATGAGGTTGAACAGTGTTTTTCAGCACAGTAGATTTCCTGTCTTCTTTTACTTTTTTCAAGATCACTTTGTCCTTAAAGTCTGACACCTTAAATATAATCAGCCTAGGGGCCTTTTTTGATACCCTGGTGAAGGTTTCAGTTAGTCGTATACTTCTCAAACACTTCAGCAATTGATGATTTTAAGGCTTTAGGCAGTTGGGTTTCCAGGAATGCAGCAATGTTTTCTCCCTCTACATCATCCGTTAGACTGATCAACCTTGGGTTGTTGCAATACAACCTATTTTCCAAGTCTTCTGTTTTAAGGTAGATGCAGTTTATGGCTGACTGATGGTGTGACACTGTAATCTGTGTATTTCTAACTTGAGCTGATGGCACAAAAACTGCAGAGTCAGCAAAAGAACTGCCATAGCAACACAGCTCACACTTTCTGCTTTATTTGTCACTAGTAATTTATTTAAGTCTGCAGCATCTGTAAGCACTTATGAAGTGAGTAGAGTTAAATTATCCAGTTTCCCATCCAGAGATGTCACTGGCAGCACATTGCTGCAGGTTGTACATATTAAGCATCTTAGGTCACTATGTGGGATGTCTGATGTTACAGTTACTTGCTAAGTAATGGGTAAGAAAAAGTACACAAATCAACCAAAACGTTGGCACTGCGGTTTAATAACTCTGTTATTAGTGCTCCAGAACAGCTGCACCGAACTACAGATAAACTTTATTGGGATTCCCATGGCTAAGAGAAATTAGGGAAATGTTGCCATTCTTGTGGCTAGTTCTACCCCCCCCCCCCAAAAAAAAAGAAATAGGAGATCTTTTAACATTTTCTTGAAAGTAGTTAGATTAAGGTCATTCCTGATCTTAATACACTGATTGATCCAAACTAGATGTTGCAAGCGCCCTCTTTCCCAGAACCATAGGAAAACAGATTACCATGCATGACAACAAGTACAGTTACGTGATTATATATCAGCTTTTTTCAGGTTTCTTTAGTCCCAATTTTAAAAAACAACATGCACTTTAATTGCATTAGCTAGTGCTGTACTCCACTGAGCTTTTTCAGTTTTCCGTTTTGTTGTCTGACTACACTTGGCATATAGAACGGGGTGTAGGGATAACATCTTTCACATAAGTGGTACAAGGGACGTACGTGCCTTTAGCAAAAAGCTTTTTCCGCTCTTTTTATTACAGTTTTGAATTACATTTCTCAAATTTAAGAAAATTGATAAATTGCAGGCCATACTGTTGTGATACAATTTAACACAGCTAACCCGAGAGACAGTTGTCAGCCTTATTCTGTTATTCCGCTGCAAATCTATAAGGCCGTTTTGTCAGATTAATGGTTCTTGTTTAAGAATCCCTATGAAATCACATTTTCTCTTCATATTCATGTTACGTAGCATCCATATTTTTATACATGTTTTTTTCTGGTATGTAATTCACAAAACACATGTAAACAACATTAATGTCCACCTTTGTAATCTGCTGGTGGTTGTTTCTGTCATTCCATTTCCTGAAATACAACCTAGTGCTAGTTGATAAGACCTTTGAAAGTTTTTATTCATGGTTGAAACCTAGCTAGAATTGGAAAAGTTCTGTCTTTGTCTCTTACCTCTCTGGGTATAATTAATCATCTCTGGGTATAATTAATTATAGTCACAGTAAGTTTCTAACATGAATTATAGACTTTTCCATTGCTTGTGGATCTCTTCCTAACAGTACGCATTGATCTCCCACACCCTCAAGTAAGTAATACAGCCTGCTACATTAGTTACATCAAAGGGATAAATAAGAACATTATTTTTACTGGTCAATTGTTTGAAATACCTTGGTGAGACCTTTTTTTAATTTTCACAGTGTGATATGATGTAACAGTATTTCAGATAGTGCAGTTACACAATGAGATATGCATCAAAGTATTATTGTACAGTGTGGCCTAGAATGAGGGTAGCTCTGAAACATTATTTTATTTATGTATCTTCTTCTTTCGGCTACTCCCGTCAGGGGTCGCCACAGCAGATCAGCTGTTTCCATTTCTTCCTGTCCTCTGCTCTGTCATACCAACCACCTGCATGTCCTCTCTCACCACATCCATAAACCTTATCTTAGGCCTTCCTCTTTTCCTGTTACCTGGCAGCTTCATCCTTAGCATCTTTTTCCTAGTATACTCTGCATCCCTCCTCAGCACATGTCCAAACCAACGTAATCTTGCCTCTCTGGCTTTGTCTCCAAACCTTCCAACGTGGGCTGACCCTCTAATATACTTATTCCTAATCCTGTCCATCCTCGTCACACCCAGTGGAAATCTTAACATCTTCAACTCTGCCACATCCAGCTCTGACTCCTGCCTTTTTGTCAGTGCCACTGTCTCCAACCCATATAACATAGCTGGTCTAACTACCCTCTTGTAGACCTTCCCTTTCACTCTTACTGGTACTTGTCTGTCACAAATCACTCCTGACACTCTTCTCCACCCACTCCATCCTGCCTGTACTCTCTTCCACACTCACCATTATTCTGAACTGTTGATCCCAAGTATTTAAACTCATCCACCTTTGCCACCTCTACTCCCTGCATCCTCACCATTCCTCTATCCTCCCTCTCATTCACACACATATATTCTGTCTTAATCCTGCTGACCATCATTCCTCTTTTCTCTAGAGCATATCTCCACCTCTCCAGGGTCTCCTCCACCTGTTCCCTACTCTCACTACAAATCACAATGTCATCTGCAAACATCATAGTCCACGGGGACTCATGTCTGATCTTGTCTGTCAACCTGTCCATCACCATTACAAATAAGAAAGGGCTCAGAGCTGATCCTTGATGTAATCCCACCTCCACCTTAAACGCATCCGTCACTCCCACCGCAGACCTCACCACTGTCACACTACCCTCGTACATATCCTGTACCACTCTTACATACTTCTCTGACACTCCCGACTTCCTCATACAATACCACAAATCCTCTCTAGGCACCCTGTCATATGCTTTCTCTAAATCCACAAAGACACAATGCAACTCCTTCTGACATTCTCTGTACTTCTCCATCAACACTCTCAAAGCAAACATCGCATCTGTAGTGCTCTTTCCTGGCATGAAACCATACTGCTGATCACTAATCCTCACCTCCCTTCTTAACCTAGCTTCCACTACTCTTTCCCATAACTTCATGCTGTGACTGATCAATTTAATCCCTCTGTAGTTACTACAGCTCGCTGTCTCGCTATGTCAAACTCCTTTAACATAGTGAGACAGTTTGTGGAGATCTTGCTTTCTCCGTTGCTTTTTTCAAAGCTGTCTTGCTATGTTAAATGGGTTTAACATAGCGAGACAGCTTTAAAATAAGCAATGGAGATTCTCCGTTGCTTTTTTTAAAGCTGTCTCGCTATGTTAAACCCATTTAACATAGCAAAACAGTTTGTGAAAAGCAATGGAGATCTTGCTTTCTCCGTTGCTTTTTTCAAAACTGTCTCATTATGTTAAATGGGTTTAACATAGCAAGACAGCTTTAAGAAAGCAACAGTTTGTAAAAAGCAACGGAAATCTTGCTTTCTCCGTTGCTTTTGCCCACAGCTCTGATGTACTGCGTAGGCATACGCATGCGCAGTACATCAGAACTGCCGCAGAATACCAGACAGCTGCGGAAGGGCAGCAAGGAGGCATTATACAATGCCATTATTTAAGAAAAGTAATTTTTTTTTCTTAAATAATGTCATTGTATAATAGCAATAACCCACTTCTGGGTGTGGGTAATGCTGGATTTACCCACGGTTGGTGTGGTTTGGTCACGAGGGCGAAGCCCGAGTGGCCAAACAAAGCCAACCATGGGTAAATCCAGCATTACCCACGCCCAGGCATGGGTTATTGCTATATTATTTTTCATACACTTAAACTGCATTTTTTCAGGTTGAAACACTGATAGAGACATTTCTCAGATTAAATGGTCTAGTTTAGCACAGGAGTATAATATGCTAATAAATACATAAAAAAAACTAAGCATATGAGATTTGGGAGACATAAACTGAAAGGGGAACACTTCTTAATACTGCACACAGTTATTGAAACTATAGATTTATATAAGGAACTGGATATATGGATAGATCCAGCTTTGAGTTTTTCTACTCATATCAACCACTTGGTTAATGACAGTTATAGAACTATAGGTTGTATAAAAAGATTTATAAAGTTTAAAACATCAGAAATGATGAAGTCATTGTTTTTAGTTGCATTAGACCCAAACTTGAGTATGGAATAATAATATGGAAACCTTATAAGAAAACAAGCATGAGTAAACTGGAAAGAGTACAGTGGAAATATACCAAGGGCATCCATGGATGTGAAATTTTAAGTTATTATGAAAGACTAAATATAACCGCAGTGGTGGTGCTGCGGTAGCGTTGTCGCCTCACAGTAAGACGCTGTCCGGTTCAATTCTCAGCTAGAGTGTCTTCTGTGTGGAGACATGCATGAATGGGCGTACCTTCGTTGAAGGTTGTGCGTCAGGGCTGGTAACTCGGCA
The DNA here is from genome assembly GCF_019279795.1 of Protopterus annectens. Taxonomy (NCBI): domain Eukaryota; kingdom Metazoa; phylum Chordata; order Ceratodontiformes; family Protopteridae; genus Protopterus; species Protopterus annectens. The sequence continues at coordinate 1,327,130,366 of NC_056725.1, read as the reverse complement.
TGTAAAAATCAACTTCCAGTCATTAGCGGACCAGAGTTCCGCTATGGCGACCCCTAACCGGGAAAAGCTGAAAGACACAACAACAAAAAAATGAAAGACTAAATATCTGAACTAGTACAGTGTCTCATATAGATATTTAAGAGGAGACATTATTCAGGTATATAGGGCATTTAGTGATAACTTCCCCCAAGAATGTTTGGGGTTATCAAAAAGTTGTATAGAATCATCAGACAACGTATGTAGAAGAACAAGAAATGTACCAATTGGTTCTCTGAGAAAGTCACTGATGCATGGAATAGACTAATAAATTACATTAAAGCAAGCACTAGTTTAGGTATTTTTAAGAACAGCATGGACAGTTATTTGGGTACAAGTGTTTAGGTATATTGGCAGGCAAGAAGGGCATTATCGTCCATGCTTGAAATGTTTGTATGCATGTATGTATGTATGGAGAGCAAAACCTCTGTCTCAAATCTCTTATCAAGGTTAAGAGGGACATTTTAACCTGTCTTCACTGCATTATCGAGATACAAGGGGGCACTGTTACCTTTTTTTTACAGCTATTGTGGAATTCTTTTTGCCTTTGAAAAGTTTCCAAGTGATTAAGAAACAATAACACTTAGCCAATAATGATAAAACAAAGCTTGCAGTAAATCACTTAAAGCTGGCTTATTATAACTTTCTTTATCACATACTAAATCACTTTGTGAAAATGTAACATTTCTATACATTTTATTTAGTGTGTAAGTAAACACAAATGTTAAACTGTAGGTAATGAGAAATCACAAGAACATTTTTTGTGAAAACTGAGATGAAAAAAGGCAACAGAAATTTAAAATGGCACTGAATATGAACACTGAATTTACAAAGTGAATGGCAGTTTCTACAGACAATTTGCAAACAAGCACATTACCCTAGAATCCATGCAGATGACTGTGTGATCCCTGTCTGTCATTAGCAGATAACATAATGGAAATTATACAGTCTTTCATGTTTACTAATAGCGATATTCTTCACCATATTTTTTACTAATGTATTTTTTAATTGAGTAAAATCATTCATACTGATTAGCTTGGCACTACTAGTCTACATTCCAGTGTCACCTAAATTAAGAGAGTCTCTGCCATGAAATGTATTCTAGATTAGGAGAAAGAAAGCATTGCAAACAAAGTAATGTATAGCAAAACATTGTGGAAGCTTGTCATGAGTACATTTTAACCTATTACAAAAAAATACATTAGTTATTGGTAGATCCAGACTCCTTTTCTAATTAGGGTCTAGCAAGTACACCCATAGCCAGCCTTGGGCATAGGCCAACTAGGCGGCCTCCTAGGGCACCGCTCTAGTAGGTGCACTTTTCCAGTATTAATTTGGTGTAGGTAGACCAGGATGGGGGCACCGGGTGGTGTGGTGGGGGCACCATAGAGCCCTTTTGCCTAGGGTGCCAGTTGATCTAAGGTCGTACACCATGCTTAACATCATGCACCCAAAACTGAAAACTGCATTATACCAAAATGGGAACAATGGCTAACTGATTCAGTATTTGGCTGCCTGGCAGAATGAAGGTTATAGTTGGGAAACAGCAACAGAACTTTGAATTATACAAAAGAAAACTCTTGTCTGTTTGTACAAGTGCACCTAACTACCCTTTAGAGTATTTTACCTTCATAAAGACAGAAGCTGCAGTGTTTTATAATGAATCGCCTACTACTTCAATAGTTCTAGAGGAAAATTTCAAGCATTGCATGAGGAGATGGACGTAACGAGAAGAGTGCAATGGGTATAAACAGCTTGTCTGACCTGAACCAGAGTTGTGAACTATTTTCAGTCACCGACTCTCTAAAGATAAAAAAAAAAAAAAAAAAAAAAAAAGTGTGACTACCCACCACTGCCAACCAGTAATCAAGGAGCCTCAATCCTCACCACTGGCAGCAGTGATGGCCATTCATTGGGAGGTTAACAGGTACACACACAGTATTTCCAGATGCAGCTCTCTGCATCAAGTGCGATTTCCCTTAAGAGCACACAGAGATCATAGTCACTCCGGAGCTGGTTTCTCCCTGTTCCTCCAGACCCTCAATGAGACTCCCCACTGCCAAGCCAAGGCCTCCAGCACCCTCTCTGTCCAACCAGTGCTTTGTGTCCCTGCCCAAGTAGCTCACACACACACACACACACACACACACACACACGCACGCACGCACGCACACACACACACACACACACACACACACACACACACACACCTGGAAAAGGCTGGCATAGGTTTACTAGCTATGCCCCTTCTGCCAAGACTATAAGGTAGTTTTCACTGCCACCAGTCACACCTGCCAACTACCTTAAGGCCCTTAACAAAGGGTGTCCAATCTTACTATGTAATATTAATATTAACACAAATGGTAGTTTGACCAAATAGCAAGGCTATTACGAGTGGCCCACACAGTGTCACCAAATAAATATGCAAGTACTCTCAAAACTTAAATATCTCTACACAGATCAGCCACAATGAAAGGTTTAAATATATTTAATAATAAAAGAACAAGACAATACTAAATATATATTCACAGTGACATCAGAGTTCAAAACCACAGGAACTATTTAAAATACATTGCAGTATGTGCTCACACAAATAAAGAAAAATAAAATCTAAGCTAAGCTTTGCTATATACCTGACAGTATTTAAGAGAGTTATACTGTCCCCTAGAAACTTACTTCATTAGAGCAAGGCAGATGTGGTTCATAGATTAGTACTAAGCTAACTGCCCTTTCAAGCCATTTTAAGCCTAGCCAGTTATCCCTTGTGAGACTCAAACTCTGCACCTTGTGTTTGTAAGGCAAACACTTTAACCATTAGGCCACCCTCCCAACCCCTGGTGAATGGTTCTTAATGTTGTTCTCAGGTCCAAGATAGAATGCAGATTGCCCTGTCTCACTAACAGACTTCTAAAAATAATAACTAAAATATTACTGCTGGGATAGCATGCAGAATGACATAATTTCTGGCTATCTGCCTTGTAGTTCTCAGGCCAAAACACCAATTGCTGGCAGCTGGTAGCATTTAGCATCTACTCAGTCAGGCCTCAACACCACAACTTTATTTTTGCACTACACTGCATGTGTATGATGACTGGTGCAGTTGTTTGAATATATAGTAATATCTACACTTTGTCTCACATCAGAGTTTGATCAGTCAAAACAAGGTGAGCCACTGTAAAAATACTCTTACAAGGGCTTTTGCTAAGCTCTTTGGCAGATGCGAAGCCATAAAATAATTGCATTCCTTCATGCTTCCAAAGTAGTAATTAGTTCACCCTAAAGACAATACAGAAAGCTTCCTTGTACAGACTTTTGTCTCTGGGTGCACTGAAACATCTTTATGGCATAGCCTATAAAGTAATTTAATTTCAGATATTTTTCTAAAGTTTGCTGGACTGAGGTTAACCTCCAGTATTCCAATTTCCACTGTTAAAATATATACATTTAAACAGTTACAATAGTGCATGCACATTTCTTTTCTCTTCCAGTAGGACACACTGTGGATACATTTTAAACACAGCACTTTACAAATGCCTTTTCAACACAAACTTCTGTACAAAGCAGTTTGATATACACATGACATACAGCTCTAATACATTTGTAACATAAGCATTTTGTATAGATTAGGTTAGTTTGATATTCACAAATAACATATAACTATTTAAAAAATTCCATCTAGCTGTGCTGGCAGTACCTCCTTTTGTCAGAACATGTTACCTTATGGATGCTCACAAATGTACTTGCTGGCAAAGCACCCTAGTCTTAAAGGTTGATTACTTGCAATTTAATCATGTTATTACAAGTGAAGCTGTGTGCTCTGGCTCTCATATCAGGAGGAGTACAAATCTGTGAAGTAATTGCCATTTGATACAGAATTAGATTACTTGGGTGATTTCTGGACAGATCCAGGTTTATACTGGCAGTGTTTAGCTGATGTAGCTGTCTGAGATAAGTTCAGCTCCCACATTCGGAAGACCTCACATACACCTTGATCAGTTCGGAATGAGGTTTCAAAATGGATCCTGTTCAAGACTTCAGTAGCTCAGTTGGGTGACAAGCAGCCTAAAGTTGTCAGTGTTTGTCCTGACAGTAATCCTAAATTCTGCTGGTGGCCATTTGAGGTGATGCAAGCTCTTTGGTTAAAGAAAGGTGTGAATAAGACATAGGCTACAATGTTGTATGCCCTACATCTGTCTATGTCAAAAAATAAATATAATGACACCATACTGTGATATACCATGTCAAAAAAATGCATCACAGTGATTAAACAATGTGTTGTGTTTAGTGTAATACATGCACTGCACCTTCCATCAATACATTTTGTTGTACTGGGTTTTCTGCATGTCTGATTGTCTGGTATCTTGCTGGTGTTTTTCCATATGCATGGAAGTACTTGTCTTGTAAATCATCTTTTGGAACATGCTGATATTACTAGGGATGTATTGGGGTGCTAAAGGTATAATTTGTGAGAACTGGGTCCAGCATCTGTCTACAAAGGAAAAGATAAGAACAGAGCTAAAATTAAAGACCAAAATCGATTCTGAGCAGCTTAGCCATGGTGCATGAGAAAATGGTAATAAAGCAACTTACAGCATTCCTTGACAAATGTTACCCTATTTACGAAAAGCAAAATTCAGCTTACAAAGTCAACATTTAAATTAGCTACTATTATAACTCTATAATCTATCTCTGAAGACCTTGGACAAAATGAGGTCTCAGCTGCATCTCTCTAAAGCCTTCATATATTATCAGTGTATACCAGTTAGAATCTCTAGGATATCTGGACAGTCATACCTATGTTTCTCTACTAAAGAATGTTGTTTGTTTGTCTTTTCGGCTTTTCCCAGTTAGGGGTTGCCACAGCGAAACTCCATTACGCTAATGATTGGCAGTCAATTTTTATGGTGCAGAGTTGCCAGCCCAATGCCCAACCTTCAGCGAAGGCACGCCCATTTACGCATGTCTTTCAGAGGCCACTCGACCATGGGGAGGACATGCAGACTCCACACAGAAGGTACTCCAGCCAAGAATTGAACAGGAGAACCTCTTGCTGTGAGGCAACAATGCTACCGCTGTACCACCGTGGTTTCTCTACTAAAGAATACAGGGTATGAAAAATTGTGACAGTATGTCAGATCAGGTTCAGATTAAGCCTGCTGACATCAACAGCATAGCATGTAATATCTATGGAAATGACCTTTGGGTGTACTTCTCCCAACTACCCCATTCAGCATTACCATTTACTATACCATCTAATGCTCTACAGGATCCCTAGCATTGATTATACCCTGTAATACTCTACAGGACCCCTAGCACTGACTATACCATCTAATACTCTATAGGACCCCTAGCAACTAAATATTAAAATGTAAGCTGTCATCTCTTAATCCTAATTTCTGGCTAACAAAGCAGCCTTAGTCTTGAAGTTACTGTAAACCAGTGAGTTTTGAGTCTAAAGCTACTTGTAGGGAAAACCAAATTACTTAACAATATGTGATCCAAAAAGTGAATGAACATAAGTTCAGCAACCTAAATGAAGTATGCGTGCCTAAAGTTCCTTGCTTCACCTATGGAGAAAGCTCACTTATTTCCCCATATACTTATGATTTGACTAATAAAGGATGCATTGCAGAATTACCAGGATTATTGTGATACTGTTTAAATGAACATATTATTGGCAAATTCTACAAGGTCCATGTATATTTTATCCTTAACTAATAGTAGTTTGCTGTACAGTTCACAGTATACAATAGAAGTATCTGTCCCTTGTCTCTCACCTGCGCTGGACATATTTTTTGTGTGATCAGCATGTTTGTTATGTATATCTACAGTTTTGTTATTGTCAAAAGTCAAGTAGTACCACTGGCCACAATCATAGATGGGCTGTCTTGATAAATAGCTCCTGCGTTTAGTATTTTCTTATGTCAGACTGCATATGAGGATGTTTTTCCGCTTAGGCTTGTTACATACCTGTGTAAGTTCTACTAGTAAAGATTATTATGTCTTAATGTATCAGTATCACTATAGTTAAGACTGCCATATTCATTGTGTTTGTTCTCTTCCCAGCTTTTTGTCACTGTCCTTTCTTTTTCATACATTTGTTTGAATTATGTTTTGGTCTCTCTCTATTTTTGTTACTGTTATATGCATCAGCACAGCAGCTTGCAACTCTCCTGCCAGAAAGACCTGTGCTCCCCCCAAAAGGTGGCAGCATTAATACCACCAACCCCAGAGTCTCCCAGCACGTATGAGTCCCAGCCTGCTAGAGTTACCTCCACACCTTCTGTTCTACCTGCACCACCTGTGTTAGGTAGCTCTGCAATGGAGGGTGGCACAGTGATACCCACCAGTAGTAGTGCAAGTGGAAGGAACACTTTTGTCACCCATCAGGAGCTGACACACCTCGTAGGGGATATAATAGACAGGAGTTTGGATGCCCAGAGTGGCTGCATATAGACCATACTCCAGTGTCCCTGTCCAAAATTGACTCCACCTTCTGAGCCAGGACCCTGTGGTGATGCTTCCCAAGATGATGAGTAATCTCCCACTGGGTCTAAGCTGACAGGGACTGCATCTTTGAACATCTAATCCTATCCTGCAACCCAGTGTTTCCCTCCATTTTGTGTCTATGCCAACCCTGTACATTGTACAGTCTTCCCCTCACCATTGTCCTCCTTCTGTTTTCTGATGTCTTCTTCTTCATTGTTTTACCCCACACCCAGTCAGTCATGTCTGTCTTTCCTGCTACCTAACTTCCCACTATTACCTCCCGAAGAGGGGCACCTATCCCACAAAAAAGAAATGCTCCACCAACTCTCTGTCTCTCTCAGCTTTCCAGATCTTTGGCTAATGTACACAACTGGCTCCTCTTGCTTGGTGGGTTCATCACAAGAAGTATTCTTTTCTGACAAATCATTGAGGATTGAGTTCATTAAATAATTACAACTAGTGTTGGATTTGTCTATGATTATTAAGATAAGAAGCGGGGAGGTAATGTTCCTATACCCTCTCCATCCTGCTCATTCCTTATATGCTCACCTTGTGTTGGCCCTCTGCTTGCTTCCTATTTTCATCTCTGTACTCCAATTCTAGCTTCAGTTGTGGTCAAAAATAGATAAATGTACCACACACATGCCCAAAAGGGCCTATGTAAAACAATCACCTTTCTGTGGTCAGACTTTGTACAACAGTTCAAAGAGAGCAATACTGATATATGGCCAATGAGAAATGGCAGTCTTTGTCTTGTGACAAAATAAGTCCACTCCTCATTACATGCTAAAGAGCTTCAGTTATGCAGATAAGCTAAGCACAACTGCAGGTCACCACACTTATAAGAAGTAAGGTAAAGCTATCGTCTTTAGTATAACTGCTTCCATGGTTCATTTTGCTCATGAAGTAATTTGTACAGTACCAGTGAAGTGAGTGGAGGGTTCAGATCCCCTGAAGGTTGTATGTTGTTTTACAATGTAGAGTTTGCAGTCTGTTAAACATGTCATATTCCCCTGAAATGAGTCTTCTGACATCTTCTGTCTGTGTGCTTCTGTACTTGAAGAGAGAATATGAATAGGAAAGACATGTTCAAATCCTTTAATGTCTCCCTTTCTTTTTGTGCTGTCAGTTTGCAGATGTGTTACATTCCCCTGAAGTGTGTGTGTTTTGACAACTTCAGTCTGTGTACTTCTGTGGCTCACCTTGTTAAGGAACTGAGACTATACAGTAAGCTTATGGGACAACTCCCCTCAGAGTTTCATATTTTCATTTTTTAACGACATTCACATTATAGTAGAGGTTGACTGATCAAACTCTGATGTTATCAGCACTGGTGCTGGTCAGTTCATGTTACTTCACTGCATCCCGCTTCTCTTGTCAGTGTTTCACATTATTCTGCATTCAGGTATTATCACGCTGCCATCTCCATCAAGCCGTACTTTGGTGAGCACTTCCATTTGCACCCTTCTGTCCGTCTCTACACTCTACCCTTAGCGATCCCTGACATTGTCCCTTTCATGGAAAATTTGTCAACATAGACATTGCTGTAAGTTACATCAGTATGTTGTCAATGTAGTTTCAAATGTGTGTGTGCAGACTTGCGATGACTACTTTAGGTACTCATTCACATTCCATGTTTACTTCTGCTGCAACTATTTTAATGAAGTTGCGAGGTAGTCCTGCACAATGTAAAACAGTGCTGCTTTGACATAATAAATGTCTGCTAATGAGGGGCAGCTTGATATTGAAAATGAATCAATTAATTGCATGTATTTGCAAAAAGGCATAGTAAGATGTAGTAGCTGGAACATCAAAGCTAAATGTAGGCAATATGGAAATTCCCCCACAATTTTTTACATGAATGCAAATATTATTTTGGGAAGTGTTTTCATGCAGGGGTAGGGGCAGAACAGCAAGGCTTTAATGAACATAAATTATAAACCTAGGAACTTACGTACAAATGCTAGGATAAATGCAATGAAACTGTACCTGAAAAGGGGAGAGAAAAAGAAACATTGGCTGAGGAATTCTATTTCTGCATTCTTGCACACTGATTAATTTTAACATAATTCGTTCTGGATCACAGAAAAGTTAAGCTTACAATACAGAGTCCTTGATGTACAGATCTCAAACATGATAGACTAATGGACGTGAGACAAAGTGTAGATATTACTATATTGCATTCAAACAACTGCACCAGTCATCATACACATGCAGTGTAGTGCAAAAAATAAAGTTGTGGTGTTGAGGCCTGACTGAATCAAACAATCTGGAAAAAGTTGATGTACACACTATAACAAATTTGCACTATAATAAAAAAAGATGTTGAAAAGGAAAAGACCAAAGGGGTTGAGAAGGGAAGGCACAGAATATCACACTGGCTTTAATAAGCAAAATAGATATGAGTTAGCTTGATATGTTCAAGGAAAAGGAGACAGGTATGCGATTTCACATCTTCTGTGGCATCAGTTTTATCTATAGATAATAAAATTAAAAACATAAACATTTTGCTCCTCAGAGAGAAAATAATAAAGCTAATAATCTAAATCTTGCACGGAAAATATACTGTGAAACATTCTGCTGCTGCACTTATTACACTTAAATCAGTTTATTAAACCAAAAAGAAACAGTAAGCACTGCTGCCTTTTCACTAAAGATTTCCGCAGATTAAGCCAATGTCCCAAGACTCCCAATAAACACCCCTATTTAAAACTTTTCCATCTAATCATGATTTTGAAAACCATATGACTAACAACATTCTAAATACATTTCAAGTCCATTATTTGAATTTAAAAATGCCAACAATATATTTACCATTTATAAACTTCTATGAACATAATAAACGTTGATTAAATACAAAAACTCAAAACAATGACATGTAAAAATCTTGAAAATGGGAGCAGTATTATATCTGAAGAAAGAACAAAAGAAGTAAAATTGGAGACTTATATGTGGCAATTAATTTTAAAACACTTTTGAAAAGGAAAATAAATAGTTGGGAAAAAAAAACTTCTGAACAGATTTAGTACTTCTCCCATGTTCATGATTTTTATGCATTGCTATTTTTGTATTTAATCAACGTTTATTATGTAAATGGAATTTTATAGATAGTAAATACACTGTTGCCATTTTAAACAGTGCCAGTGGTGCAATGAGTAGCAGACTCGCCTTTGATGTAGAAGGTGTGGATTTTATTCCCGCACCACATAGATTGATTGCTAACACTGCAGTGCAGTATAAGGGGTGGTGCACTCCTATGTGTTGTCCTTTGGATGAGACTAAAAGACTGAGGTACCCTTCAGCTTGAGATGGTGGTAGCTCACGCAGATGGCAAAAGATCCCACAGCACCCATCAAAAAGAGTAAGGAAGTTTCCTGATGCCCTGGTATATATACCACCTCGAGACAACCATGAAAATAGGCTACAAGCCTAGTGGGACTAACCTTCTTAACAAAGGATGAATACATTTTTAATTGAAGTGCTCAACATGAAATGTATTGAGAATGTTATTAGTCACAAGAGATCCAAAATTCACATGAGTAGATTGGATTATCTGCATTATCTATGACCAGCAATGAGGTCAAAAGCTCCCCATCATGATAGAATTTCCAAGGATTTTTATTTATCCTTTGTTGAATGTTTAGTCCCAATAGACTTGTGGCCTCTTTTCAAGGGAGACCTGAGGTGGTATTTATTCTATAAGGAGAAATTTGGCCAGGGCATTCATCTTCAGGGTCCTTGGTGATTACCACATCCTCTGTGGAAGCTACCCCCTCAGATAATTCTTGTTCTGTGTGGAACTCAAAGATGCAAAGAGGTCTCTTCTTAAAGAGTCTGCCCCCAGTTTTAGAGGTATAAGCAATATTCATGCACTATTTAATCTGAGAAAGCATAACTGGAGTACTGTTAAGGGATCTCTCCTTCTTCTTGTTAGCAAGTCCACTGACATAAGAATTGTTAATTTCCTTATCTCCAGGTTTCATACGAGAAGCTGGCCACTTCAACATGTCTGTACCAGTCCAGAGTGCATCTTGCAGGCATGTTCCACTTCTTCAAGACTGTTCAAGCACTGCACCTTTTTTAATAAGGAAAATCTAATACTACAGAAAACTTGACTACGTTTTTATTCATACTTTTTAGATTTACTAAACAGGATGCCACTGTTTTTCTCCTTTGATATAGTTCCATGCATAATCCTGCACCATCTTAATAGCTAGATCGTGTCTCGTACCAACACTATCGAGAGGGTAGCTCCTGCTCTGTATTGTGCAAGGCATTTCTTTTCAGGATAATCAAAGAAAGGCTTATAAAATGTCTTAGAAATGGGCTCAATGAATACCTACTAAAGGCCGTTCCCATAGGGATATGCAGTTTTGACCATGCAGTCAGCAAACATGAAACAAAGGTCACTGGATCAGGACTTTCTACTTCTTTCCCAATCCCAATGTCTGCACAGTATTTAGGTGGCTTCAGTTTTCATGGTCTTCTGATTTTGCCTTCAAGGTCTCACAATGATACTGCACTTCAGGGTCTCATAGTGATACTCCACTTCATTTAAACTTTGATTCATGAGCATCATAATTTGATTGGCAATCGGCATCAGAATTGTTTAGCTGTTTCTGCTCTATCACTTCCTTTTCCCACATGCCAGACCTGCCAGAGGTAAAGGTGTTTAACTATAATATAGCATTCCATTCACAGCGCTGCTTTCAATTGAAATACCACACACCTTCAAACTCTCTCCAGTAAAATCTGCCACTTCATCATCAACTTGAAACCACTGAGACACTATTAAAAAAGCCAAATGGCTAACACTTACACAAATAGCTGGCTTTCTACTTAGCTTTCTTATTTTATCTTATATATTAGGACAAATTCATACTTTCTCTCTGTTACTCCAGCCACCTTACACCTCCTACAGCCTCCAAAATCACTCTTAGTCAGGACCAACCCTCCTAATCCACAGAACTGAACTTCAGTGTATCAATCATATTTTTGCTCCAATAACCCCCCAACTCTGGCTAGGACTCCCATCCTACCTAAAAGGACTTAGCCTCTTACACCAAATTCAGACCCCAGTTCAAGGACTACGTGGATAGACATGATCGATGCAAATGCACCTCCTCAGTTCCCATTAGCTAACTACAACTAACCATGAACTAGCTATCTCTTAGCTACTCCTATCATCTGTAATAGCCACATACAACCTGTAAATGTGTACATATACTTATTATAAACCTTGTACTTACCTTCTGTCCACCTACTATTTCTGTTACTGCTTCTTATGCAAATAATGTCTCCTTTTTGTACTTTCAGTTATTACTCACCATCAGCTTGTACTCTGTTACTGTTGCCTGTATGCGAAACTGCTCTAGGCCTAAAATTGGTCAGTTGTGATCTGTGCCGTGTCTTAGTGAACATAAACGAATGAAGGAACAAATAATTAAAGAATAATTAATTAACAAACTACACAACTCTGTTGTTTGTCTATCTTCCAGGTCTGAGTATAATTGGGCAACCATAATGTCAAAATATAGATCCACACTGTCATGTGATTTCACCCATCAGTGAATGAAATGGCACCAATAACTGCTATTTATCAGAAAATGACTTCACAGAATGATTCCCTCTATGGAAGTCAGTAACTTTCCATTCTATATTCACTATCTCACCATCTGGTACTGCTGAAAGGATTGCATAAATGGGAATCACCAGTGAAAGCCACAACACTGTGCAGCCATCTTGGCAGATGCTTAGTACCACCCCCTCCAAATGCAAAACAGACAATGTCATTGAATAAATACAGCTTACTGACAGCTGCTGAGTTTTATTGCCAGTGACTTATGTTCTCATAAAACGGACAGTAATCAGACCATAAATGTTTGATTTTCACTCCCATTTCATGTGCTGCAGCCTTTCCCAACACAACTGCACATTTTTTGTAATATATATTCCTAAATGTGGGATTACAATGCAGCAGGTATACTAACATATACATTAGAAGCTTTTAATTGGTTGGCATGTAATAACCGTGCAACTCTGTCAGCTATATTCTTTGCTGCTTCACCTGTGTCCTTTTAATTTCATTTAGACATCTGAAATGGACATTTGGTGCAGTTGTGTTATGAAAACTGTTGGTTTCTTAAAAATACTGAGCACACCATGGTTTATATGATACATGCCTATCTGCACTCATATTAATTAAATTATTTAAGACTTGACTGCTTTCCATAATGTCATAGTATTTTACATCACATTGTTTCTTCCTTTAATGTATTTGTATCATTGCAGTCAGAACTGTGCTTTTTTTTTTGTAACCAGTGTAACATTTTCTATGCAAGTCAGTGAGTTAACTGGAAAAAATATGGAGCTTCAAACCAATGACCAGCTCTAAAGCTTTAGAGTTATTTTTATTTTATTTATTTAAAATGTGTTTTAATTTCTGTGTTGGCTACTCTGCGCATAAAAAAGTGTAAGGCATTGATTAAACAGTTGTATGTTTACTGCTATCCATTAACAAGACCATCATTTCCTGTGCTCGACTATTTTTGTGCCAACTTATATATATATATATATATGGCATTGGCCATAGCCAATCCTGAAAAACTGCAATGAGCAGTCACAAATTGATCTATTAAACTCTGATCCAGCATTTTGAATTACTTGGATACCTAGTCAGATGAAAAGAATCTGCTTGGTCATTTCAAGCTTTCTTTCTAATACTGCTTCAGAAATGCCCAGAGAAATGCAAAAGATCCCCAACAAAACATTTTCTGTCTTCCTCTATGGAACCATTTAGAAAATATCAGATTACTTTTACTGTGGTGTATGTTAAATGATGCCCTGTATGGTACTTCACAGATAAGACTATAAGCACATCTTGTACCTTAAAAATACCAGATGAGCTTTGTTTCTCTTACACACTTATCACATTATAGCCCTATGTTGTGGTACTAGAAGTTTTGAATAATAAACTGGTATCTGCTTAAGTCCAAACTCCAAACACTTTCATCGTAACACATGCAAACAAGAAGCATGAGAAAACAAAAAAAATACTAGTTTTTAGTGATAGTCCTGTTAATATTTATTCCACATACAGTAGATTAAATCAATTAATTTTCACATCTATGCTGTTTTTCCACAGTAAGCTAGAAAATAACAACAGATTATATTGAAATCCTTTTCCCCCAAAGAACCACAATAAGGTCTAGAAAATGCAAACAGAAACTTCACTGTCACTCTGGGACTCATTTATTTATTGTATTTATATGTTGACCTAGTAGGCCCACTGGACACAAACATCCTTTTTTTAGGGCCATACTCTCTGGTTAAGTGACTTGCTCAAAATCACACAGTAGGCAAAATAAAAACCTTTAAAAACTTTAATAATAGTTTATTTTTGATATGTGGATAAAGTTTAATGTTAATAATAATAATAATAATAAAAGGATAAACCAGAGTGGAACCGATGTTTACAATAACACAGTGTGAAATGTAAATGGACCGATCACCTTTGATGACCAGCTTGTAATGCTGGCTTAGCTATCTAGTGTCTTTTGTGATATTTTTTGTATACTTTGTTGTATTATACTTCAAAAGTATAGGTGTTATATATAGTGCTCCTTTATTTTATTTATTACAGTGGAATTTTTGATTTGATCACTAAATAAAAGTATTTAAAAATCCAGCCAAGTATACTGTTGTATTTTACATTACAGGACCATTTTCCAAAAGAAGAAAAACAAAAACCTAAACTTTTAGCTTGTTAAAATTACAGACTACACCTGCATGAGGGGAAAAAATATAGTGGTACCCATTAAACAGCAGTGATGCACAGTATGTTTATTTAGACTGCAAACTATGATACATTATTTAAACAGCAGCAGCTTTGGTGCATTTAAACATGTTTTGAAACTTTCCCATAAACATTTGCCACTTGTAAGTTGCACTTTCTCTTTGGCTGAAGCCCCCAGGGGTAAATACAATTTATTAGAGAAAAGGTCTCATGTTATGAACAGCAGGGATTTCAATTCATTCCTTAATTTGTCCCCCCCCCCCCCAGGTGCCTGGCCCAGTGCTGCCCCTTTCCTTTTCCCCCATTCAAAGCCATTATGTTGCAGAAGATGCAAGGGATGTACAAGTGGAATGGAAGTGGGATTGATGGGCAGAAAGTGAGGCAGATAAATTAAACAAACCATGCATAAGTCATGGTATATAAGTGATGTAATGAGATGACAGTAGTTTAATTCATGCAGGGATACTACCTATTCCTTTTGTCACAGAGCAGAGAGCAGTCCTTATTTCTGCATTTATGAAATGTGGGTGGGAGGGCATTAATTTGCACTGGAGCTGAACAGTAAAAAATGAGGTTAAATGGTTGGGAAGAGTTTTTCACACTACCTCAAAGCATAAAATAAAGAGTGAGTTAGGGTTGAGGTAGTTCGGAGTAATGAGTTGGTCTCTGCCCCCTGGTCCAGTTTGACTTTAGGGTTGGGGATTAGCATAATGGTTAATGTGCCTGCCTCACAGTTTCAAGATACATGGTCTGATTTTCACCTTTGGTCACTGTCTGGTTATTGGCTAGATGTGTCGTAGTCTGCAGACTGATCGCCTAGTATAAACCTATGGTCTGAATCAATGACTATGAACCTGTCTAAATAAAAAAAAATGGTAGTTGGCATAGAGGGTTAATCCTGTGAGCTGCAGTTCCTAAGGAACAGGGCTTGATTCCCTCAGCCTAATGTATGATCTTTAGTAAGTCACATAACCAGGGAGTGCTTGAGAGCAACTGGGAATTTGGGCTAGGACCCTCAGTGATCTCCTGGGGTGCATGCCTAGTAACTACCTATGAACAACTCTGTAGAGCTAATATCTGTTACCCCAGGACCCCCCCACACAATATTACTAATGAAGAGAGGCAGCTCCTTTATGATTTATCATAACACATGAGGCATCTGTATTTTGATCTAGTAATTATCACAAGACCAATAAATAAATATTGATCTTGGAAAGGATTAAATGAATCTAAACTCCAGTGGGATCAGTTAATTTTAAACACCAAATAGGATAATCAGCTGGGCTTAAAATGAACTGCAAGACCAGTAAGCCTAGTACTCACCTATGAAACTACATAAGGGAAACTCTGAAGTCTGGCTTGAACAATGTCCAAAGGGACAGTTTTGTCTGCTTCCCTTCTGACTTCAGTTATGTGTCTTTGTCAAGGATTAAGGTCATTGTACTTTGAGTATAAGCTTGAGGGAGGCCATTCTATATATAAATATAATTTGATGGCTGCAGGCTGAGTAGGTCTCTTATTTCTGTCAAACTATTGTGTTTAAGGGAATTTGAATGGGGAGAGTTAATTATCCTGTCATCTGGGTTCAGGCATGCCATAAGTACTTTGTGTATAAGATGCACCTACTGGAATTCCTGTTGTGTGGATGTTGGCTTGTTCATGGACACAGTTACAATATGTGTAACTTAAGGTCAAAGCTTAAACTGTAGAGGTATAAGACATGTAAAGTGGTGGTGGAATACATTACGTATATCACCACAAAGAGAGGGAAGAGGTGAAGCAATATGGCATTTTTGCTTTTTTCTTCACCATATCACTCTGTGCTGATGAAGTTAATATTCTAATGCAGAAAGAAATTTTGGGGATTCCACCTTTGTATGGGGGAGTATTAATGGCATTTCTGTAGCCCTGCTGGAAAAGAATTGATGGGACAAGTGTGGACATGTGGCCTAAGACCCCAGGGTGACAGGCAGAATGTAGTGCCTTGGAGGGAATGTTCTTACCTTATAGATTGCTATTGGGTGATATGTATTCAGTTTTGTCTATCACATGAAATAGCCAGGAGGCTCCTTTTGTGTTTTATTAATTTTTCTGGCCTCCTGGAAACAGGCATGATTGGACTAGTAAGGATGTGTTGCTCCAACCAGTGTTTTTGACGGTGTTTATAAAGTTCATATTAAGTGTCTTACTGTTTTATAGAGTCTATGTTTTATTACTCATTTAGAATTTTCCATGTTATCCATTGTGCCTTTTTATTATTGTAGTTATAAGTATTATTTATTTATTTATTTGACATTTGTTGACCTTGAAAGTCCAACTGGGACAAAGCCCTTTTTTCAGCGGAGGCCCGAGGAGAAAAGCTCCACAATAGAAATATAAAAAAAATACATGTTACAATAGAAATATAATACAATACGATTAGCAATATATAACATGATGATAAAAAAGAAGACTAGAGACTAAAGGAAATTATATATAACAAAAGTGCATGAGGGTGTGACGCCCATGCACTGGCCCAGTAATCAAGTAGCCTCAATCCTCACCACTAGCACCAGTGAGGGGGATGCACATTGGGAAGGGTAACAAGTACACACACAGTAAAGTACAATTTCCTTTAGGAGCACACAACAATTTCCCTTAAGAGCGAACAGAGATCACAGTCAGTCTGTGGCTGGTTTCTCCCTTTCTCTCCAGATCCCCAATAAGACTCGCCACTGGCACAGCTATAGGGTTCAGATGTCAGATGAGTAGTCAAGCCAAAACCTCCAGTACCCTCTCTGTCCAACCAGTGCTTCGTGTCCCTGCCCAAGTAGCTGACAGACACACACTTTGAGATTTGGTTTATACACAAACACACAGACACTCCTGAGGAAGGCTGGCACAGGTTGTCCAGCTATGCCCCCTCCTGCCAGGCTATAAGGTAGTAATCACTGCCACCAACTACTCTTATCAGCTACTAATAAGGCCCTTCCCAAAGGGTGACCAATTTCACTGTGTGATATTACTTTTATCCAAATAGTAAGTGTAACCCAGGGCTAAGGCTATTCTGGAGTGGCTTAGTATAGTATCACTAAATACATGAAAGTACTCTAGAGCTTAAATTATCTCTACACAAAACAGCCACAGTTGAAAGGTTTAAACATATTTAATAATAAATAATAAAAACACAAGACAATCTCATCAATTCGTCACAGTGCTAATCAAGAGTTCAGAAATCACAGGAAAATGCTTTAAAATAATACTGTAGAATAGTCTGACATAAATATAGAAAACAGACTAATCTGGCTATTTCTATCTATCTGTAAGAGAAGTCACTGTTCTAAATAAACATCTTACTTACAGAGCAAGCAAGTGCTGGTGAATGTTGTCAACTTTAGACAAAATCCAAAATGCTCTATCTTTTCTCTCTGATAAAGTCTTAAATTGATAACACAATATTGCTGAATCATGTCAGATTACATAATTCATAACAGTTCTGATTTAGTTTCTCAGGCTAACAGAAACTCAAAATTTACATTTCTTTTTGTAATGTGCAGTTGTAGGAAGCCACAGCAATAAAATACATTTTACATGTAAAATCTAGTAATTAACTCTTGTCGTAAGACAATAGAAAGAATTCCTTAGTCCAGACATCCTATCTCTGAGCTTGAGATCAGTCATAAAATGCTTCACTTATCAGCTTTCTTAAAGCAGGGTGCACTGTGCTTACATTTTTGAAGCTTAGTACAACATACAGTTTAATCCTAACATATAGTTCTCTTTACATTTGTAGAACAAGCCTGTGGATTACATTAATATTTACAAATGACATAGATTTATTTACAAAATTGTATCTAGCTAGGCTGGCAGCCTTCACAGAAGGTATAATAGATATATACAGTAGAAGATAGTAAAATGCAGTATATTGACTGGAAACTAATTGAAATCAACAGAAGGAGAAATGTGTTAAGGAAGGATAAAAGAATAAAAATAAGAAAAGAAAATAATAGAGTAGGAAGTAGATTCAGGTAGGGGGTTTAGGGTGGTTACAGTGACATTTCCAAGAGTGATTCAGGTATTCTTTGAGAGATCTCTTGAATTTATAAACTTGAGGTATGCTTCTCAGAGTCATAGTAAGCTTGTTCCACTGAATAGCAGATAAGTAACTATATAAGTTCTGTCCGACAGATGTTTGAGGTTTATGAATCTGTACCCAATATTGAACTGAGCTCCTTAGAGATCGGGGAGGGGTATAAAATGATACTAGTTAGGACAAGCTAGAGCAGGAAGAGGGCTTATTGATGATAGAGTGAATAACTAGCATTTTGGTGACTTAAAGTTGGTTAGGGAACTCTAGCCGCTTGAGTGATCTAAGGGCATGACAGTGGTGTGATTTGGATGACAGATTTGCAACAGATCTAGATACTTTGTTATAGGTAGTTTCAAGTTTAGTAAGAAGAGAAAACTGAAGATTTGTAAAAAATTGTGAGCTGTAGAAAAGGTTAGGAATAAGATAAGAATTTGCTAGTGAGATTCTGGTGTCAGGGGTGAGGAACCTTTTGTTTCTATATAGGAGACCAAGTTTTGGTGGGTTTTTCTTAGAGTGATGTATATGAAGGTCAAATTTTAGTTGGTCATCTGTGATTACTTCAAGGAGCTTACTCTGGCTAACAGGGGTGATGTTAGTATTATTCAGTGAAAAGATGTTAAAAGAGGATTTGAGGTGGAAGAGGGATTTTGGGAGGAAAAGTAAGAGTTTTGTTATTTTGAGATTAAGTATTAGATGGTTATTAGTAAGCCATGTTTCAGTTTGTTTGAATGATGTTTGTGTGGTGGTGAGTAGTTCAGTAGGATTGTCAGCTATAGATATAATAGTATAGTCAACAGCACATTGTATTAGGGAAGACTGAGGACAGGATTTGTGTAGTTCATTAGTAAAGATATTAAAAAGAAGAGGTCCAAGAATATAACCTTATGAGACACCAGTTTTGATGGAGAGAAAAGGAGAATCAGCAGAGCGCCATTTGATGGACTGCTGCCAATCTGAAAGGTAGCTCTTAAACCAGGAGATTGTTGCTGAGGAGAGATTAAGTTGGGATAGCTTTGAGAGAAGTAAAGGGTGGGAGACAGTATCAAAGGCTATTGACATATCTAAGAAGAGACAGGATACAAGTTTATTATTATCTCTAGCAAGGGAAATAGTATTAGTAAAGGAAATGAGAGCCATAAGGTACTATGGCGTGGGTGGAAGCCATGCTGGGTAGGGGTGATCAGGTTCCTTTGAATGAGGTAGGCCATGAGTTGTTTGTAGGTGCAATGTTCATGCATTTTTGAGAGAGGAGAAAGAATGGCAATAGGTCAGAAGTTAGAAAGTTCTGTAGAATTTCCACCTTTGTGAATAGGTATAGTAAAGAACTTTTTCCAAAGAGTAGGAACAGTAGATTCAATAATAGAGCAGTTTTATGAGGATAGAGACCAGATATGCTATAGATGTAGCAGCAGTTTTTAGGAAGAAAGATGGCAGATTGTCAACTGATGGGGAGCAGGTGTTAAGTTTGAGAAGAAGTTTTTTAATGTAACTTGTAGGAAGTGGCCTTAGAGAGAAGGGGGGTGTTGTTGAGGAGCTATAGGTAGTAAGAGATAAGAAGTGTTAGAAGTCTGCAAACGTTTGCTTATGGTGGCAATGAAGTAAGAATTGAATATGGAAGCAGTTGCTGAGGCAGTATTGCTGGGGCATGGATTAGGAGATGAGGGATTGCCTTGGCAGAGTATTTGGTTTATAGCGTTCCGAAACTGTTTAGGATTCCTTGACTGTGCAGACTAAGGTTGATGGTAGAAATTTATTTTATCAACATTAATATGTTTTTTAGTGAGATTACAAAGTTCCCTATATCTTTGGAAGTTTGTGGGAGATTTAGTCCTGGACCAAAGTTTCCAGGCAAAGCCTCTTTTTAGTATAAGAGACCAAGTAGAGTTAGTTAATCGGGGGGGGATTATGGGATTTGACTCTAACAGTTTTAGAATGGGCGAGGGAGTTAAGTGTGTTAAGGAAAATAGAGTTAAAATGAGAGACAGCTTCATCAAGAGGTAAGGTAAAGAGGAAGGACCAAACAATAGCTGAGAGAGTATTATTGAAAGTCTCAGGATTGAAGCTAGATAGATTCCATCATTTTTTAAATTTGTGGAGTTTGGGAATGTGGGGAGAGGATCAGAACATACAAATAGGGCAGTGGTCACTGATGGAGTCAGGAAGTGTTTCTGGGCTGTGATACAAGTTGGGGTTAGAGACTAAAATCCAGTCAATGATAGAACTAGTACTGGTAAGTTTATGGTGAAAAGTGGGAGATGCGATAAGTTGTGTGTGGCCAGAAAGATTAATGCAGTTTTAAGGGAATTAGAGCAGAAAGTAGGCCAGTTGATATTAACATCACCTAGTATTATGGTCTCATTTGGTATATGGTCTGACATCCAATTTAGAATTTGTTCTAGTAGGGGTATATTATCACCTAGTGGTATATAAATGACCACTATTGTTATGGTTTTGTAACTGTTAGGTTTAAAGTTGGCAATAAGAAACTCAGCAGGGTGAAAGGAAGGAGAAATATTAGAAAGGGGAGTGAGGCAAATGAAGTCTGAGTACAAAATAGTGACTCCACCTCCCTTTTCATGTGTTCTTTCAAGGCAGAGAATTTTGTATCCTAGGGGGAGAATTTCATTATCGGTGTTATGTAGTTTAAGCCAAGTCTCAGAGAGAGTAACAATGTTGGGGGAGTATTGAGCTATCTATGAGTGAAAGTCTTTGATCATGTTAAGGATACTGTGGATGTTGATAGAGTAGAAAGAGAGATGCTTTGGAATTAAATTAGGAGTGAACAGAGGGATTTGTGGAGCAGTGGAAGGAGTGTGTGTGTGTTAGTATGAGGACCTGAATTAGGGTGAACATCTCCAGAGAGTAGAAGAGTGTTAAAAAGGTGGAAGGGAAAATAAATAAAGATGTAGGGAGAGAGAAAATTTTGTTTAGTCATGTAGAGTAGATTGAGTACAGGAGATGGTTTAATTTTGGGCAGAGTATGTTCTGTGCAGGAGAAGAGAGAGGGAGATATAGAAAAACAACGGGGTGTTTGGAGGTGTCTGATGATATGAGAGGAAGTAGGAAAGCAGGGTTGGTGGATTAGTTGAGTGTGGTATGAGCTTAGGTTATAGAACAGTAGAAGAAGAGTAGATAAGATGAAGGGGTGAAGAGATGATGGGAGAAGAGTAGTAGGCATATTGGTAGTTTATAACTGTGTGATAACGAAGAGGTAACAGGGAGTATAAATAAAAGAGAGGCTATATGAAAAAAAAGGAAATGAGGGGATGGGTAGGGAGAGGAGATAGGTGGAAAAAAGTAAGATCTAAAAAGGTAGGAGGGGAAAAAAGGAAGCAGAAGAGGGTTCTGATAGGATAGGGTTATAGGAGGTTGGCTTATGGAAAGAGTGGGATTAAGGTAATCAGCTATAAAGGAATTGAAATGGGGATGGGTGGCAATGGGGGTAGGGTAGGGGAGCAGAGTGAGCCCGAGCGCACCGAGGGTGACTGGAGCGGGGCGGCCCAGGATGTAGCAGGCAGCAAAAGTGAAGAAAAACAATGTGTAGAGCAGAAAAGGATGGCTGAGAATTAAGTTGCTAGACAACTAGTATGGAAAAGAAGAGGTGAGTATAAGAACCAATTAAATAGAAAGGGAATGCAAGAAAAGGAGATAAAGGCAGTTGAGGGTAACCCAGGAGAACAGGACAAAGCACAGACAGAAAAAGGGTAAGAACTGGTCGGAAGTAATAAGACAGGCTGCAAGTAGGAAAAAAAAGTAGAAACATTAAAGGAGAGACACAACAGACAAAATTAGGAGAAAGAAAAATGTGAGAGAGAAATATAAGGGCAACAGAGAAGATATAAGAGGGAAGGGGGAGAGAGAGGTCTGCCTTGGAGGTGTGCAAGTGACCTTACAAAATCAAACAGTGACAAATAATGCAGGGAGAGGCTAAATATTAAGCATACTTCACGAAGTTAACAAATGTAGCGCTGCCTCAATTCAGGTTTTGTATAGGATGAAAAGCTGGGTAGGGCAGGTGGAAACAGCTGAGCTTTCTACCTAGAAAATAAAACAGAGAGAGGCATGCATGAGTAAAACACAGAGGCAATACAGTGGGCAAATAAAACAAATTAGTAATAGACAGCAAGATCTGCAGTGGTGGTGCTGCGGTAGCGTTGTCGCCTCACAGTAAGACGTTGTCCTGTTCGATTCTCAGCTAGAGCGTCTTCTGTGTGGAGACATGCATGAATGGGCGTACCTTCGTTGAAGGTTGTACGTCAGGGCTGGCAACTCGGCATGTAAAAATCTACTGCCAATCATTAGCGGACTGGAGTTCCGCTGTGGCGACCCCTAACCGAGAAAAGCTGAAAGACACAACAAGAAGTAATAGACAGCAAGAGAGAAAGAGAGAGAAAGTGAAGGCAGCAGTAAACTATCTATAGAGAAAACATATAAGCTGTGTATGAAAGAAAGACAGGTATGAGATGAGGAGAGGCTAGCAAACAGAAATTAGTAGTACAGCAGCAGTGCAGAGGGAGTGTTAGGGTGAGGAGCAGAAGTCAAACTTCCTTACAAAGCAGTACAACTATGAAGGAAAGTAGAATCTCAAGCTTTACAGCAACATTCAAAAACAGCTTCTAAAGCATTAGCCAGAAACATTCCAGTTACATAAGACATCTACAATACAAGCAGAAAGTAAATTTGGAGTTACAGTACATAAACCATACTGAAATAATTATACAATCATCAAAAACTAAAACACATATAACAGGAGGGTAAAATAATATCAATATGGGTAAACAGCAGTGAAATATCAACTCAGAAAAGATGCCTATATATAAAGGGACATGGACCCATTCAAATATTGCAGAATCATGACCACCATTAGAACAACCCTTGACTGAGCTAACAAATAACTGTAGCATACACAAGGACCTAATCTCCATACAAGCTGTACACTGGAAAATCATTAAACTGAAGCCAACAAAGGTCACTAAGCATTCTTTGTCTAGTTATCCTGCTGCTTCGGTGTTGGGTAAGTGTGGGGGAATATGGGTATCAGAAAATTCACCACTGAACACTGAACTGTGAGATATGTGCAGTCTAGGTTCCTTTGTCATACAAAGAACTGTATTTTATAAGCTGAAAACTATATACATTGATATAACCTTGTTACAGGAGACTAAGATAAAAGCTGAAGATTAAAAATTGATAAACACCACAAGATATGTACTGTAGCTTCTAGATGTTTTATGAAGAGAAAGAGGGGTGTACTAGCTATTGGGAGATGCTTAAGGTGGAATATATCCACCACTTGAAACGATGGAATGGCAGAGCAGTACTAGAAAAGTTCCAGTCTCCTTGCAGAATGGAAGCAGCATCCTGTTATGACCACAGTTCATTTAGAGTGGAAGTTCAGAAGAATTGGTTTACAAAATTTCAGAGTGTTCAATGGATGAAAAGTGTGTAATTCTTGGCTGTGTATTAATGCAACTTAGGATTAAGGACTAAATAGGTCACAGGTGTCATAGGTTCAGCGGTACATACTAGGCAATGAATGTACAGACCATTACAAGCCTAGTTAATAAACTATATTCATATGTTTCCTCCAGTTATAAGGAGGCAACACAAGATACACCAGAGGAGAATGTGAGGCTATCCATCCAATTATAATTATCAAATTTTGCTTTAAAGGTGGCACGGATGCTAGTCTGCTTAACATGTAGTGGTAGTCTGCTCCAGATGTGGGTGACACACTGGTGTACATATCTATCACAATAATGTGTGTTTATCTTTTGATGAAGGTTTAGTCCATTTATTTGGATATGAGTGCAATTAATTGGGAGCATCATGGGAAACTGGTTATCAATTTGGAACCTAAGCTGTAGGTGTTAGCTTTAATAGATGTCTCCTGAGGGAATAAGTGCACATTTATTCTGTCTCACAAATATGTCTGGTTAGCAGGTTAGACCTCTTACCCTTATCCAGCATTGGTACTGGACAGTTACACTGGGGAACAAGGTTTATCAGATCATGCAATTGAAGTAATGTGAATGGGTGGGGGGGGGGGGGGGGGCGCTAATAGAATCATTGTAAACTTGCATTTGTATGTCTTGACCCATTGTTCACGGGGAAGATGGGATGACATAAATCTTCCAAACCTGGGTAAAATAATTCTGTCTGTTTCACCAGGAGAAATATTACTGTGCAGAACTATTGTGGGAGGTGTTAAAGTATTAGTGGTGGTCATGGGAGGTGGTACTTAGTTTGATGGCTGAAAGGAAGACAGCTAGAGTCACTGCAATGAAGGCCCTGAAGGGAAGAAAATGCAATGTAAAGTATTGGGCATGTCAGAGGTCTCAGTAGAGAAGAACCTCAAAAACAGACTCCAACAGACTGATTAGCACATTATTCCAACACCTGACTGCTTTCATGCTGAGCAACAGTTACTAGATGTTTGGAGACTAGCAGGGAGAGTAATAATTTACAGACTAAGGAAGAGACAGACTGAAATTGCCATAACTGCAGTGCTAGAAATTTATACCAGTTACACGCATGACAAAAATAAATAAATAAAAAAGGACTTTACTGATATTTCTCCTTACTCTACAGATCAAAACTTGGTGCATTAAAGGGAAAACATCTAATGAGTTTTTAGTAGGCCTTCCAGTCCTGGCTGATTCTGACACAGGTAATCTGGATGCTTCTAAAACAAAGGGATATATACCAGCATTTGGAGGGCAACCCTTATCTGAATAAGTGTAAATTGATTGTTGCTGAGAGTAGGCCCCTTATTTCTGGTTCAGCTTAAGAAAATAAAACCAGAAAGCTTCTCATTCACCTATATAAATTAATCCCAACAATATTCACAGGTTCCTTAATAGAGGAGTATTCTCAAGCCATAAGAAAGAATGCCATAGCAGTCTTCTTGACTGAGGCAATTATTTCCCTGCTGCCCAAATTGGGACTGGCAAGTGATCAGCCCAAAAAAAAATAATGTTGTTGTTGTGTCTTTCGGCTTTTCCTGGTTAGGGGTCGGCACAGCGGATCTCCGGTCCACTAATGATTGGTAGTTAATTTTTACATGCCGAGTTACCAGCCCTGACACACAACCTTCAACGAAGGTACGCCCATTCACACATGTCTCCACGCAGAAGACACTCTAGCTGAGAATCGAACTGGACAGCATCTTATTGTGAGGCGACAATGCTACTGCAGCACCACCACCGCGGTATAGCCAAAAAAAAGTAATAATAATCCCATTTCCTTGTCAATCACAGATATGAAGATTTGGGTACAAAAAAATGGTTAATGAATTGGTGCCTGCTGTCTCTGCCTTATTTCACAATCCAAAGTAGGCTTTTTGAAGGGTAGTTGGTCTGCAAATCATTGGTGGACTCTTTGCTGATTGTTTCAGGAAGCCCAGGCTATCCCATCTGCAGTCAAAGCACTTTCACTGACTATCAGGAAGCTTATGGTGCTACAGAACAGAGATTTCTGTTCACATATTGGATTGTATAGGGTTTAAGTTTCAGTTTATTGGCTCAGTAAGATTCTCGACCCAACTCCCCACTGCTAGGTTGATCTTTAATCAGTCTCTGGAGATCCAGTCTTCTAACTAATCTGGAGTACAAAGCTAGGATGTCTCTTGCCTTCCCCTCCTGTTTGTGTTACTAATAAACCAACCTGCAATGTTTGTTGATGGGATAGTAAGTTGTATGCAGTCTTTCTCCACCATGTATCCAACTGTATTGGCTGACTGTGCATTGGCATTTCAGTAGACTCCCTAGACAAACACACAAAACTAGCTGGTAATTGCACAAAGTGATGAAAACCAAGACGAACAAATCCAGAAGGCCCAAGAGTATGTTATACAATTTAATATGAAGCACTTTTCGTTGCTGTCAATACAGCAACTTCTTCAGGTAAAGTGAAAGACCACAAGTCATGCTTAAATACTTAAAATAGAAGCATCACATGCTAAAATGTATCACATGTTAAAAAGCATCGTATCAGAACCTGGGCTATGTGAACACATTCTAGTAAAAAACTAGAAAAATACAAACTAAGTATTCTTATATTACATACACTCTAAATAATTATAAAAAATAAATTATAAAACAAGATTGACAAAAATCCTATACTAATACATAAAAAAATTGTCACTTGTACTAGTATTACATCACCTTTTTAACTTAAGCAGACAGGTGATGTTGAACTTATGAACTAAAGGGTTCAAATAGATACGCAGGGATGTCCACCTGTGGTACATGTAGGATGTGTTAAGTTATGGACGTAGGTAAGACTTTCACCATTAATGGGAAGAAGTATGAATTGAAGTATAAACTCAATTGTAATTCAAAGCTACTTTTATATGTTGCCATGTGCATGTCTTGCACTGCTTTTTATATTGGGAAAACGGAGCGTAGACTCCGTGATTGAGTTTACGAACATACCCATGTAATGGATAAAAACAAAAGTGATAATTCCTTGGCTAAACATTCATTTTTGAGTGGGGGGCATAAGTTTTTGTTTAAAGCAATAGATCAAGTTCAGCTTGATATCGGGGTGGTCCAGTTAACTTACTTCTAGAGTAATGCGAATTAGCTTGGCAATTAAGACTTAACGTGTTTTCTAGTCCAGGTCTTAATGAAACCTGCAACATCACATATCGGTTTCACCAACATGTCTTATTTATGTCACAAGCAAAATTTAAATGCTTGGATCTAGTGGTTCTGATGCTGTTCATTTTGCAGATGTGCAAAGGGTCCATCAGCGCTGGATCCAAGGATGCCTTGTTTGCCAGGCATAGATCGCCTCTCAGTAACCTGTAGGAGACCCAGTATAGAGATAGGGCTTTAATGCGATCCATATAGGGCACTGTGTTTATACCCTGGATTCTCCTGGTAATGATCCCTTTTGGGCATTCCAGGTCATCAGGATCTAAATCTGCTTTCTTCAGGATAGAAGCAGCTAAAGCCTCCTTTAGTACAGTTGCAAATACTGCATCCCACAGAGAGGTTACAACAGTCCAGAACATGACTGGAGCCTGTTCATCTAAACAGAAGACCAGTCTGGTAGGGCAAGGCTCCAAACCACAAACAGTTGTGTATATGTAGGAAGCAAACTAAATAAATTAATTGTAACAAACTTGCATCAAGTTAAACATGGAAGAACCTCCATAGTTCATAGGTAGGTACTAGGCTATCTTCCCGAAGGCATATATAAGCCTAGCCAGAATGTGATGGCTTCCGCCGCCCCCCTTAGATTAGTTCCCTGTGCATCTGTCCAGCAGAGCCATTGAAGTGATCCCCGGGGTAAACTTCCTGTTTCCCATCCACTCATCAAGGTTTCTCTTGAAGAGGGTTAGCAAGGAGCTCTGCCTAATGTAGATTGGAATCTTGTTCCAGAGCATGGGAAGTCTCTGGGACAGGAATCTATTCTTCCAGTACATCCTATTTATTGTTGTGGTGAGGTTTAGATCACTAGAGTGTGTGGCTCAAGGGGATATGGTTTTCTTTAGGTGGAGCTTGTCCATCAGTTCTGGGTTGGACATGGCCTTGTGTGTCAGGCAGAGAGCACCTCTGAGTAGGCGGTATGGAACCGAGTACAGATGGAGTTTCTTCAGTCCAGCTGCATAGGGCATCTGTTTGAGGCCAGTGATCCTCTTGGTGAGGTACTTCTGTGGTCTTTCTAGCTGTTGCAGGTGTCTTGTAAGGTACATCCCAAATGGGGCATTGTACTCTATGATGGGACTGATGAGTGATGCGTAGAGGGGCACAATGACCTCTTTTGATCTGGATACAAACCCTTTTGTGATTAGGTGGACCACATAGAAGGATTTTCTAACTACTTTGGCAATGTGATGATCAAAGAAGAGGTTACTATCTACTTGGGTACCCAGATCCCTTATTACGTCTTCCATATTTAGAGGGCTACCACCTATGTGGTAGTTTGTGGGTACTTTGTTTTTTCCAAAGGGGATGACTATGCACTTTTTGGCATTTAGCTTGAGGCCATGGTTTTGACACCAGGTATCTGTCTCAGTGAGACCCTTTTGGAGAATGTCTGTGTCTGCCGGAGGGTCAATTATAGCCCCTAGTTTGTAGTCGTCTGTGAACTTGGTCAGCCATAGTCCTTCTGTGCTTGCCTGTACCTCTGAGAAGTATATGCTGAACAGGAGGGGTCCTAGGACTGAGCCCTGGGGAATGCCACTTGTAACCAGTTTAGAGTCAGACCTAGCCCCCGCAACTCTTACCATGTGAGTTCTGTCCATGAGCCAGCTGGCAACCCATCTCGTGATGTAGGGGTTTATGTTCAGGCTGGTGAGCTTGTCTATAATACCTGAATGGGGAATGGTGTAGAAGGCCTTTGCGAGGTCTAGGTAGGCTGTGTGGACCACCTTTCCCTCATCTATAGCCTTGGTAACTGTCTCAAAGAAGTCCACCAGGTTTAGGAGGCATGATCTGCCCTTAACAAAGCAGAAATGGGTAGGGTCCAGTGTTTTGGAGGCTCCCAATGTCTCTGTTTATGAGATCCATGATGATGCGCTCCCTAGCCTTGCAGACCAAGCTAGTCAGGCTTATAGGGCGATAGTTCCTGGGGTCTGTTATGGCTCCACCACTCTATGGGAACGTAGCCTGTGGAGAGGCTGAGTTTGAACAGTGTTTAGGTGAGAGGTTAGTTCATTTTTGAGCTAGTGTAGGATGCAGTCTGGGACAACGTTCGGTCCCATTGATGCTGTGTTTTTGGCTTTGGAGAGGGCTGTTTTAATCTGAGTGCCTGTGATTTCAGGGGCACTACATTCTTCTGGTATGGTTATGGGCCCTTTTGGGGGTGAGACGGGGTGAAGTTTGCACTGAACCTGTCTGCCAGGATGTTGGCGATATCGGTCGGTTCAGTGTATTTTGTGCCATTCTGCACTAACTCCGAGCAGATCTGAGAATTGCCACTTAGTTTCTTGACATAGCTAAAGAACGCCATGTGGTTATCTTTGGAGTCCTTGGCAATTTTTCTTTCAAAACTAGCCTTGGATGATTTTATGAGAGATCGTAGTTTCTTGCTGATACTGATCAGGGATGTCTTCCCTTCTTGGGATTTTACTCTTTTCTGTGTTAGTTTCCTCCTTCTATTGCATAGCTTGTTTATGGCAGGGGTCCACCAGACTGGTTTCCTTTTCTTGGAGGAGTGAGTCTTGGTTTTGCTTGGAATGGCACAATCCATGCATTCTTGTAGGTGCCCGTAGAGTGCATTAGTAAAGGATTTTGCAGCTTGGACAGCATTATCCTTTGGCATGGGGGCTTTGAAACTTTCCACCTCGGTCTTAAGTAATGTGAAGTTTGCTTTTGAAAAGTTTTTCATGGTGGTTTCTGTGACCGGGGGGTGGAGGCGGAATGTGGATATCCAGAGTGATTAGTTTATGGTCAGATCTAACCAGCAAGGTGTTGACCTCTGGTGTGGAACACTGGTCGCCTATGTTGTTGATGACCAGGTCCAATATGTTGTCACCTATGGTGGGGTTGTTGACCAGTTGATCCAGGGCATTTGAGTTTATAAATTCTGGGAAATGTTGGGTAAGGGAGTTAGTACTTGAGTAGTTCTCCCAGTTAATGTTTGGGTAATTGAAATCACCCAATATCAGGGTGTTTGGTAGGACCTTTATGTTTCCCAGTGTTTCCAGAAATGCGAAATGGGGGTCCTGGGACATGGTGGGTGATCTGTAGCAAGCTACAATTTGAATTGCAGTTTTGCCTGTTGTTAGTTGCATGTGGATGATCTCTGAAGCATCGTGCTGTGCCACTAACCTGGAGGTGTGGGTATCCTTGATGAATATGGATACACCCCCACCTTTTGTATTTCGGTCCGGGTTTTGTGGCCGAAATGTATGGTATGAGTTGTAGCCTGGTAGTGCTGGGGTGCTCTCTGGAGTCTTAAACCAGGTTTCTATTACTGCACATATATCGATTTTCTCCATACTGAGGAGTGCCTCGAGTGTATGCATTTTGAGGTTTAGACTTCTGGCATTGAGTAGCATTAGCCTCAGTTTTTTGTTACTTGTGCTATTTATGGTGGTGGGTTTTTCTTTAGAGCTTTTCCTAAAAAAGGCACTATGGGGGGGGTGGCAAGAGCCTTGGCCAGTATTCGAAAGCCTAAGGGTGACAGGTGCAAGCTGTCTCTAGCAAAGCAGCATGGCTTGTCGAGCATGTCATCCCAGGCTGACAGACACTGGATCCCCTTTGAATGACATGAGAAGCTTAGCCAGTTGTTGAAATTAATCATTTTTTCTTTATACTGTGGTATCATTCTTGGTGAGGGCTGGATGCTACTCAGGGCCAGGGTCATACCGGCCTGGTCTACGTGATCAGAGAGCTCCTCCATGTCTCTTTTCATGTAGTCCAGGGAGATACGGCTCATGTCTTTCACACCAACATGGACAATGACAGAGTCATATTTGTACTTGTTCTGGAGTGACCTGAGTGCTTGTGTTATGTGGTGGATCCTGGCACCTGACAGGCAGCTAACAGTAACCATCTCCTTGTTCAGCCTAGTGAGTGGGACATCAGTGTGCCTGACTATAGAGTCACCTATTACTAGTGTGTTAGGTATGTTATTTTGCCTTAAGGGCTATGATTGCGTGGCACACTGGTTTTGTGAAGTATGTGTTTCATGGTTTGTGTTGGGGGGGTGGAGGTTGCTTGGATGTCTGCTTTGGAGGTCTCTGTTTCTTTTGCAGATTTTTATTTAGAGCCTCCGAGTATGTTTTCATGTATTTATGTGTGTTTTTTGCCGGTGCTGGTTTCATAGGTCTATGTGAGATTGGTGGTGTGATGCAAGTAATTCCCTTCTCCTCTTGACTGTCTGGTCCAGTCTTGGGTTGAGAGAGCTTAGCCTCCAGTTTGGCTGTAAAATTGCATCTCTCACATGTATTAGTGTTTGTTGGTAGGAGGAGAAGGTTGTCTGTGTTCATGAGGCAGTTGTAACATTGCCTCAAAATGCCCAGATTCACCAGTTGGACCAGAGAGTACACCTGAAACTGTCCTTTGGACATGCCTGGATAGGTACAGTGAACTGTTTTACTGATTGGCTGGTAAGGTCGAATAGTGAGCCTTGTCCTTCTCTACAGTATGGGGGGGTCTAATTCTACGGTTTATTAGTGCTTGCTATGCGGTTTGAGCAAGTACCAGGCTGAGAAGTGAATGGTTTGAGTGTTTAAGTTGAAAGTTTGTCTAGTTCCAAGGGAAAAATTGAAGAGTAGACTTTGTGAAGCCGGGAATAGTTATACCCTAGCTAACCAGCTCGCAAAACTGTGCAAATGCGGGTTTTATAGCAGGAAAATGAAAGAGATATAAATTAGCCCAAAATGGCCAATAAACTACTAATTTCTGGGCTGAAACCACTCCTCCAGGGACAGATAGGCTGCTCAAAGCTCCCCTGTCTCACAGGTGAACAGAGAAACTTCCTTCTATCCAAGTAAGGTATGGGAAAACATAGAAACTTGTAACACAGCCCTGACTTCAGCACTAACCTGAAAACTGGACTATACTAGCTTAGAAAGGTGGGAAAACAAGTATATTTTTGGGAGGTTTTTTTTTTTTTTCAGAAAATACAGTATTACCCACATACCTTGCTGATGTAGTGTAGGTGAATCCTAATCTGACTAAATAAACCTGGCAGCAAAGAAATAAAGCAGTTAGTTCACATTCCTCAGAAGATAAATCTTTCTGAGTGGCCTGGTAATCTGGATTGCACCAATTCTCAATCACCCAAAGAAGCAGTTGGTCAGTTAACCATTTCAGAGACTTTTTAGGTCAAATATAACTTTTTGTTTCAGAAATCAACTTGGTAAAATGAAAAATGACTTCCAGGACAGCATTCTTCTTTGGCTGGTCAGTGCAACACTACATGCACTGTAACCTACCCCAAGTCTTTCTCAGCTCAAGAAGCTCAAGATCAAACCACAGTTGTTATTGTTTGAAGATAACAAAGCATCCCAGACCAGAGGCTAATATGTCAAAAATGCTCCCCAAGTGCTCCATGATAGACATCAGCCAACTCCTCTGCACCACTAGCCCTGCATTCATGAAGATGCACAACAGAAGATTTATGGAGTCTGGATTGAGTAATGTAACAGTTCCTACATGTACCAGCATTAGGCTGGGGATTTCCCTTGGGGTAAGTATATCATGAAATGAAGAATGGAGTGGCCAAACTACGAGACATGTTCCAGCAGCAGGTCCCTAACCATTACCTCAAGCATAAAGTTTGCCCAAAATATGAATAGCAGAGATAATACCCTGAGCAAACCTGAATATCTTCATAATACAGAGGAATTCTTAACCAAGACCACTGAATTATATACTGGAAAATATAGTAGAATAGACAAACCATGAGCAGTTCCTCTGAATTTTTCTATGATTTTTGCCTCCTAGACTCCTGAACATCAAGCATCTCCTTGATCAAGCACTAAGGGGGCTCCAAGGGGGCCATCATTCAGGCAGCCATGAGAATGCTTAGTACTCCTGTAGGCATCCCAGCAATGAGATGTTCATTTATGTATTTATTTTTATTTATGTCTTCACCCCTCCCAGGCGGTGAGGTGAGCATTTCCATCACTATAAGGACTGCCTATGTCCTTCTGTCTATGCATGCATACTCCTCCACGTCTGCCAGCAAGGGCTATCATCACCAGTGTAGGAGGTCACATCACTATGTTCCCTGCACAAGCTCAACACATCATGACAAGCCCCCACTGTCTAGCTGAGGTTCTGCCTCTAGAGCTGTGGTGTGTGCCAAGAGGGAAAAACTTTTAATATCCGCCAGGACAGCTATGTCCATCCTGCCTCTCTGTGTTATCAGGCTTCCAAAGCTGCCATTTAAACTTTGGTTATGTGGGTCATAGTCGAGGTTTTATCCATCTCTGACTCTGGTGAAGGATAAGTTGCTAACATTTATTAGCTTCTGAACAATTAACAACTTCAAGCTGTTTTGCTACAAATCAAAGTCTTTAAGTTTGTAAGATACCATAACTGCATACCAAAGGTCATACAATTCACCAAAATAACTTCATAGTTAGGGAAAACACTCATGCCATTGCCGCTGGCTGCAGTTAATTTCTGATTCTACCTGCCAAACAGTCACTGTTCTTGAATGCTAAGGAATGAACTGGGACAGTGTAGCAGAAGCAATGTAGTCAGGGATGTCAACAGCATTAAAACAATTGCAATATTAGACTGCAGAATGCTGCTGATCTGGCATTCAGGCATGCAAGATTCTAAAGAAAATAGCACATTACAGTGCCCCCATCATGCACATGCACAATCCACTGTGCACACAACTCTCATGTCTGCGACTTCTTATTACTTTCAAAGCTTCATTATTAATTAATTTTGTATGAGTGTAAATGTTTTGTTCATAAATTCTCAGTATTCCTTTCTGACAGTCTAGTTTGTAGTCTTACCTCAGTATTTTTGATGCATTTTCAGACTTCACTGTAGAAACTCGACAAATAACTTGTCCTGTCTATGCACAAGGGTACACAGATTTTTCTAAACACACTCATCTTCCCTCTTATGCATCTTTGAAAAATAATTCCTTCTTCAGCTGCACCACGCTTCTTATGTACCTCATGATTCTGTTTCTGCCCTCCATTAATGTTACAACTCATTCTCACCATATTTTCAAGTTTGCCTTTTTGACTATTTTATTTTACATACAGTATATGATTTCCTCCATTATTTTTTAGCCACGTACTTGCTCTAAAGTGTCCCTATTTTGGTGGAAAATTACAATTTTGACATCAGATTAGCTCATTGTCCCACCCTCTTGATTTGTGTTATGTCCAGTCCTGATTCTTCATCTAACAGATAGCCTCGCCTCTCATTCTGTAACACATCGTTTACAACTTCACAAACTTGCTGACCATTTGATGTTCTTTCTCTTTGCAGAGATCATGGAAGGAGTACAGATGTGTTTTGAATTGCCAAAGTGATTTCTTGTGTGAAAAATTATGTAAAAAGGTCACACACGTGCTCCTGTGCTTCAAGTGCATGGCTTATACGTCTGTGATACTGACTTTGTTCCCCTCCTCAGCCTTTTAGTTAAAAAGGATGGCATTTCTTCTGTTCTGTAGACTTGACCATTATGGGACAGGGGCTTCCAGACTGCTGTAGCATTCAACTGCTGCAGTCCTTGCTTCATAATCCATTCCAGTTTTCTTCAAGAAATAATGAAAGGACAAATTCAGGGAGAACTCAGGGCAGTGTGATTTCCCAGAAAATCAAACATTGTACATGGAACAGCCAGAGCACACTGGGCAAAAATATGAGGCATAAGGGAGGGGCTATTTTGCAAAATCAGAGACAGAGAATGTTATGGTTGTAGCACTTGCTGCCATGGATGACTCACAGTCCATTTTTTTCTTTGCGAAAACATAAGTTTGGTTCTGGACAAAATCATGGTGGGACAGTTTTTAAATATTTCTCTGAAAGAACAATAGGTTTTACTTCAATGATTCAATGTGCATTTTTAACAATAAGAAGGGTGAAAACGTTAATGTCTGGCTGACATTATTGACTGACCATAATCCCAGCATGATTTATCAAAATCAAAAAAATTATGGAGGAAAGGAGAACACGGGGCAGAAATATAAGGAATGAGGGAAGTTCTACAAAATCAGAGACAGGTCAGAGGTTATGGTAACCACTTCTGAAAATCATAAACTCAATGTTTTTAACTTCTACTTAATGTCTCTGTTGTAGAATACCTACATTTGCCAAATAACCCCTCTCAGGCTTTTTTCTTTTTAGGACTGTGAGGCCAGTTATTTCAGTTGTAAATTAAAGGTCATCCAGGACAGAGGCAGGGAGCAGCTGCCAAGAACACTTCTGGCTACACGGGTAACCTGCACATATCAGCAGAAATTTGCAATTACTCTTTGTCTGATGGATAATAAGCTGTGCACACAGGTGTGTATGCAATTGGTGAATAGTGATTATTATAGGGCTAGCACGGTAGAGTTCAGTGAATGCATTTAGAGTAAACAGACAAAATTACTCTTTGTGCATCTCATGTGTTACAGGTCAAAAAGGTCCCACTACATCTTTGTAGGGAGGAGTGCAGGTGCTACAGTAATGAAGGTTGCTTTCCCTGAGACAGTCAAGCTACCCCCTGCCCCACAGGACAAGTTGCCCTGCGTGCAAGCAAGGGGCTTTTGCTAATTTTCAGTGTTCAATATGTGACATAAAGCTAATACATCTGATATACTTTTATTAAAGACTGTATACAGAGTAGGCCATAATAGTAACAGGATTGTATAACAAAGAATATTCTTTCTACAGACTATAGCCTGTCCATTACAGTATATTCAGTTAATGATTTCCATGTTTTAAGGAAGGAGTCACAGATGTCAGTTTAATGTGATACTATTACAAATGTTAGATATGGCCAATGTGCTAATTTGTAAATGTTTTAAAAAGGGTCAGGATTTGCTTGCCAACTTAAATATTTAAAGAATAAAGCTACTGAAGATTTTTTAGAATCATGTTTCTCTTTCCCTTACATGTTTCTTCCTTTTGTTTTTTTAATTAGCCCTTTTTATATATTAGATGTTTTTCTAGGGGTTATCCACTGCTCAACAGTATCAGTCATGGACACTATTGTTTTCAAAAATTGTGTTACAAATAATGTTTTGATACTACAGTATCTTTAATCTGGGCATTGACTGCAAGGCTTTCCATATTAGACATAACACTGTTGTATTGCCTGATCTGATTTTAACTGAGTAAATAGCCAGACAGTATATCTGGAATGTGACCTAGCATTTGATAACTTATTGCCTGATTTAAACCCACTGTGATGGACATGATTTTATGATAGTTTTGTCTGGTCATACTTGATACGTATACATAATCTAACAAAGGGAGTAATAAGTCAATATATGGTATGTTATTATGCTGATGCAGGTGGTTCTATGGGAAACAAGTCAGAATGCACAGTACAAGCCAGAACGGTACTCTACTGTATTTGCATCTGTAAAAGCTAACCAGTCCAGACAGTCTGAAATAGCCCAGTTATCCAGGGAACATTATTATTCATCTCACAACAATACTTTCTTAGTATGTACATGGGAATTGCTGTCTGTAGTTAGGTATTTGTTGTATGGGAGGGAGATGAACATTTTCCTGTAGAAAAGTAATGGTTGGCTTTAACCTGATTAAATAAAGAGAACATGATTATTTATTTCATGATGTTTTGCACTTTAAAGATTAATTATGCAATCATGTGCTTCGTGGCATCCAGACTGTGATTTTTTTTCAGTAGAAATGTTATTTTGTATGAGTAATTGTAGCTGGTAGCTACAAGAGAGTACCATTTATTTGCATTTAATAGATTTATGCCATAGACTGCATAAATACAATTATCGGTTTCTTGTGCCTGTACCCTATGTTATGGCATATTACAGATATAGGAAACAGATAATTTTATTTTTTTTATTTTGACTGTATAGATTGCACTTCCTTACTTTGCCTGAACTCCAGTCAGTGATGAAATGCTGTTCATCAGGTACAAGAAACATATCATTTTTATTTGTTCTGCTTTGTTGACAGGGCTGTACAATATGCGTATGTACAATTTTGCATTTATAATGAAGTTTACATTGTATATTTAAGAATCAATAACATATACATTCTTGTAAATTTACTCATTCACTGTCGCACCTTGGCTATGTACTACATCCAGTCTTTGTCTCATGCATTTGTGGCAGAATCTTTGTTTTTTTTTTAATTCTGAAGTATATTTCTTACTTATTATGATTTTTGCCATTGTGGTCCAAGTTGTGGCTAAAAAGGGACCCTGGACCAGTTTTGTCCCCATGTTAACAAAGTATAAATAAATAGATTACACTTCCTTTATCTGGCAGAGATCCTCATCTGAAGCTGAAATGTAGTCTCTAATCAGTGATGAAATGTTGGTCACCAGTGATGTTCACCCCTTACGTTTTTTGACACCCCCCCAGCAATATTCCATGTATGTATGTATGTATATATATATGTATATATATATATATATATATATATATATATATATATATATTTGCGATATCTGTCTTTCAGATGTTTTGCCACTACATCTTTCATATGACTATAGTAAGCATTAGGATTTGGAAAATACATTGAAGTACGATTTGCTTTAGTGTTGTGAGGTTGTTAAAATCTGATGTTTTTTAAGAGTATACTGTGATTTTGCCAGGACAGAAAGTAGTAGTGGTGGGTGTGGGTGATATAGACTCATTTAAGCTTTTACTGTAAGAAATTCCAGTTAATAATTATATATTTTGCTATATAAGTGCTCTAGTTTACATAATTAAGTCCCTGTTTTTTATCTGGTAACAGAAGAGAGATTAGTTCAAGAGTT
Source organism: Protopterus annectens (assembly GCF_019279795.1). Lineage (NCBI taxonomy): Eukaryota > Metazoa > Chordata > Ceratodontiformes > Protopteridae > Protopterus > Protopterus annectens. The sequence goes on along the minus strand of NC_056725.1, from coordinate 1,327,092,585 downwards.
TTGATTACTTGGAAGCAATATAAGTGTCACTGCTATTGGGCGTTGAGTTGTGAGAGCAGCTTTTTTGAATCCTTGGCCAGGTCAACAGCATATATTTCCTGTGTGTACTTCAGGCCAAATGCACTTATATGAATCACTAAATCAGTCACTATGTGTGCCATCTGTTCAGTCCCAATGATATGACACTGACATGAGAAACCATACCCAAGATGGGCACCAGATTTTATATTTCGTTTATTTATTTATTTGTGGACTGATGAACAGATGGATGCAAGGATCATAGCCCAGGCCACCATGCTCACAGGTGGTTGATGGTGGTGGGATTCAATCCCCATATGTTGATTTTACAAAAATTGTAGCAAGTGACTTACGTTTTTCCTTGCTTAATATTTTGAGAGACATCATTACCCACATTTTGACAGGCATTTAGGATGCTGAAGTATGATCTTCTACTGATTAGTGAACTATGGGGCAGTGGCAAGCAGGATATAGAGAGAAACAGATTAATTTTTATTTGTGTTTTTTCTTATGACATTCCTGAAGATAATTGTATGCCATGCAGCTCTGGCATGCAACAATAATACTCTGCCTTGCAAATAATGTAGATTAGGATCATATCTAATGAATAATGTACTAATTAATTAATTAATGTAATAATAAACTTATGTGTTTACGACATGGATGCCAAGAAAGGGACCTCAAGAGCAAAGTGAAATTTGGCAGGTGAGACTTTACATCCATGACAAAAACATGTGTCGAGTTATGATTGGAGAAATTTGTTCGTAATTTTCTGTAGGGCGTGGAGCTTTATTTGCTCAATGTACTATCAGTTACAGGAAGAATGTGTAAAAGCATAAAGTGTTTTACTGACAGCAGTCAAAGGTGAAATTCATTTATTGAATTTGTTAACATAGCAAAAATTGTTTGTAAAAATGAATTATTCACTATAAAGATGAGAACTTCAAATTTTACACATTCTTGACTAAAACTTAAGATTTTTCTTAAATGTTGACTGTTTAATGATTTAATTATTTTATATAGTTCTTTGTTATGAACCTTTGTAAATAGTTATTTGTTTTTGTTTTTTATTCTGTTCTGTTTATTATGTTTTCTCTTTTGTTATTAAAATTTTTAATAAAAGTCTCTTAAACAAGTGAAATGTTTTCTAATGACTGTAGAGGTTGAGGATTTTCATAATGGTAATACATTACTTGTTTACTGATATATTTGTGGAAATATGAAAAGTTATGCATATTTGCACAATTAACAGTAAAGATAAATGGTCAGTACCCATACGTGAGCATGAGGTTAACATTTTAATGAGAATCTTGGACTGAGTATACACAGAGTCTGCTGGCTAATTGTTGATGGATGCAGTGTTTTACGGGCTCATGTTATGAAAACATTAGCAGCTCAGACCAATGAGCTAGCCTGGGAATGTAAAAGTGAGGGCTTGCTGCAGGTGCTTATGGGCTTATATTTCCTTTAACATGTTTCATATATTTCTATGCTTTTTTTTTTATTCCAGAGAAGAGACTTTAAAGATGTCAGTCTTCCAGATACAGGTACAGTAAGCTAAAACTAGACAGAAGTTTCTGTTATATCACCCAGGACTGAATGAAAAGTATAAAATAATTGTTTAGTTATATGCTGAATTTCATCACCTTGGACTGAAGTTACTATGTTAAGACCCATTTTAGCTATTTTAATTATGTATGCACAAGGAAAACATGAAACTTTCTTCTCAAATATAATACAAATATAATGTGATTCTTTGACTTTGTAAATGCTGCAGTATGTCCAAGTGTGCATTTGGTGAATAGTTAACACATACATTTATTAAAGATTATAGTGTATTGTAATTTAAAGGCAGTTGGCTTCTATTAAGGTGCTGTGCACAAGTAAGTTATATAAGGCCTGCTTGTCTTGCTTCCTGGTTAGTGCTGGTAAATCTTATACTTAGAGACCAAAATGTCTTTCATTTAAATGAGCATCATGGCATAAAATTGAATTTACCTGAGAGAATAGATATTAAGAAACGGGAATTGTCATGAGGAAGAACAAGAATGAAAAGAGGAAACGGAAGACGGGACAGCCCCCAGACATGTAGCTGTTCCAACTCCAAGAGATGAAAAATGAAACAGTGTTGAATATTTCCAGTATTACTTTAACTCAGTTTGATATATCAGTCTTGAATAAGGGACTTCAGTTTATTCCCACTACTTGTGACTCTGTGGTTGATGCCCTTATTGATTTGAAGTTATTTACAAGAAATTTGGAGCTACAATTGCTGTTTAAGGATGATGCCAACCAGCCACAGGTATGTAAAAGGACTAGTACATTTATTCCTTCTAGTACACCTATAGTGCCTTTCATAATATATTTGAGAAGCAGATATGTCAATTATATGAGCAGAAAGAAATGAAAGAGATATAATTTATCTAAGACAGAATATGAATCTTTAAAAGCTTTACAAAGCAATACAGAGATTGTTATTAAACAGGCCAACAAGGGTGGTGCAATAGTTATTATGAATAAAATTAATTATGTAAATAAAATTTATGAATTAAATAAATGATGACAATGTTTTTTAAAGTAATTGATAATAAAGTCTTAAGTGATATTATTTTTAAGGTGAATAGCTATATATATATGAAACTGCAATTACAGAATGAAATTTCTGGTGAGATGTATACTTATTTGTATGTGACCCACCCTATTATTCCTGTTTTATATGACCTGCCAAAAATATACAAGGACAAAATAATTCCCCGATGAGACCTATTGTTTCGGGCAGGGGGTGGATTGTAGAATCTATCTCCTTATATTTGGATAATATTTTAAGTTCCTTTTCACATAAAAATTAAACTTTTTATCTGTGATACTGGGAATTTTTTACATAAGTTTTATTCATGGTATGAAATGAATCAGGTGTCTGAGTATATTCTTTAACATCGGATATAAATTCACTTTTTACTGTTATACCGAACGAATATGGTTTACAAGTTGTTAGAGAGTTTCTTTGTATGAACAGCAATTATGATGCAAGAAAAATTGGTACTATTTGTTCTCTATTAGATCTGGTATTAAATAGTAATGTGGTTAAATCTGAGAAAGATATTTATCATCAGGTTTCTGGCATAGTAATGGGTACCTCTGCAGCCAATATTTATGCTAATATAGCTATTGATTGTTGGGAAATACATATATTTTTGATCCTGATGTTAATTATTGTTCTAATGTTTTGTTTTATAAGCGTTTTGTGGATGACTTTTTTTTTATTTGGAATGGAGATGTAATGTCTTTAATGGAATCTGTGGCCTATTTAGATCATACCATGGATATTTTGAAATTTAAGCTTATATATTCTAGTGATGAAATTAACTTTTTAGATATTAAAATTTTGAAACATAGTATTGAATTAACAACAAGCATTTATAGAAAAGAAGTACAACGAAATAGATTCTTGCACAGGTGTAGTATGCATCCACAACATGTTTTTAAAGGAATAGTTAAGAGTCAGTTTTTCAGAGTGAGTCGCTTAAATATTAATACTCATACCTGTAATTTATATGAATTTCAGGCTAGAGAATATGATAATTTATTACTGAATGATGTATCTCAACCAGTTATTTCTGAGCGACCAAGAAAAGCTAGCTAGTATGCATTTTATGTGTCCTGACAATCGAATAGCTCATTGTAGTAGTTCTAATAATAATAATAATTTTATTAGATATGTTACTTGTTACAGCACTAGAACTCATGGTGTAACAGATATTATTAGAAAAAATTAGGGTATTCTATGTCCTCAACAGGAAATACATTTTATAGGCAATATACTGCACTTTGCCTTTAAGAACTATCCGAATTTAAAACAAAATCTCTGATGTTCTTCATCTCACATTGCTGCAGTCCTTACACTTGGGTAGTCCGCTGTCCTCGGTCGGCCCGAATATCAAAGTATTAGGCTGACGTCGGTCAAGGCGCTTAAGACTGACATCAGTACGTCAGGGTACAAATGCGCATGACCGACATCATATCCTCAGTCTTTTTTGCCGCATGGTCCGATGCAGAAGCAGCGTTGCAAGTGCCGTTCGGCGTTCTGAAATTTTTCGAATTCGGAGTTTCAGACCGAGTCAAAGTTGGCTAAGTACCCGGTTGGCGAATATTTTAGTTTTTTCTTGCCTCAGTGGTTTACCGGATGTCAGAAAAAGTGAATAACTGTATTTCTTGTGGGAAGCAGATACCGCATAGAGATTATCATACTTTGTGTATTCCTTGCTTAGGGCCTGAGCACGACGTTGTTGGGTGTCGCTTTTGTGCTAGGTTTAATAAGCGCACTATTAAGCGAAGGTTAGATTGTGCCAGGTTGGTCTTCGGGAAGCGGTGCAATTACAATATGCCATCGGATGCTCCAACGCCCGCTTCTTCGAAGAAGAGCAAAGACAAAGCAGCTAAACCCAGGCAAGAAGAGTTGTCCGTACCGGACGCCGGTTCCTTGGAGGCGTCAGTGGAACCGGTGGTTCCACCGGAGGCTTCTCTGGAGTCCCAGGGGGAGACTTTGATATTGCAGGATGTGGCCTCTCAGGAGGCAGGTCAGGCTGAAGGGGCTTCTCAGGTTACTGTACTCCCCTCCCTTCCTAGGGTGGTTAGGCCCTCTCCTTCTGTTTCCAAGGCTTCTCCCAGGGGCAGGCCAGGTTTAGCTTCTGTTGGTGTCACTCCTAGTTCTTCAGGATCTGTGCCCAAGAAGCACATGCTCAAAATGGCAGAAGATTTAATTACTTTGATTAGAGGTTCTTTGCCCCCTCCTGATAAGAGGCCTAGGGTGGAACCGGAGTTGGGGAGTTTTGAGCAGGTTTCGGATGTTTCAGAGTCTTGACTGAAGACTTGCAGGAGTATTCTCCTTATTCTGATTCTGATGTGGATGATTCTACTCCTTCTGCTTCTCCTCCAGAGGATTTTTTTTTTCAGAGACTCTTCATTCTATGAGGGAACATTTTAAGTGGGAAGGTCAGGACTTCTCTGATTCCAGGAAAAGGCTTAGGGAATTTTTGCTTTTACCCCAGCATAGGCCTTTGGCTATTCCTCCTGTTCTGGATGTTGTGGAAGATGTGTTTGCAGAGGCTTCACTTAATCCTGATTCTTTGCCTCCTGCTCCTGTTAAACCGGACAGGTATTACAGGGTGCCTGAAGCTCATAAATATCTTTATAAGAGTCCTAGGGCGGACCCAGAAACTGTTAGTCAGGGCCCTAAGGGTGTCAAGGCCTCTGTTGTAAAAAATCCGGTTCCTCCAGATAAAGAGGCCAGGGCTTTGGATAGATGGGGAAAGAAAGTCTATACTTCTTCCACCTTAGCTATGAGGGCTTTGAATTGCCAGTTTCACATGTTGAAATATCAAAACTATCTTCTTTCTCAATTGAAGTCTAAGGTTGATGCTCTGGCGGAAGGTATTGAGTGTAAAGAATTACAAGATTTAGTACATGTTTCTGAACAGGTGGGTAAGCACTCTTTACAATGTGGTTTTGATGCTGTACAGGCCTCCTCTAGGGTGGCTGCCACTGGGTCAGTTCTTCGCAGGCTGAGGGATCAGAATTTATCTGACCATGTTAAGACAAGGATTTTAGATGCTCCTTTACAGTCTGATGTGTTGTTTGGTTCACCTGTGGAAGCAGTCTTAAAGAAAATGGAAGACAAGGCTAAGTCTATGCAGACTGTTAAAGATTTTTTGCAAGTTCAGCCTCCGAAATTTAGTAGGAATTGGCCTGCTAAGGGGTGGACTTACCCTTCTTATGATTCACAGTCTAGGGGTAGATCTAGACGTGGTAGGGGCAGAGCTCAGGGCTCTTTCAGACCTAGAACAGGGAGTTCACCTGCACAGTCTTCGGGTGAGGGCAGGGGCCAGTCCTTTCGTAAACAGGCCCAATGACCTACCTTTTCAGCTGCCAGAGCCTTCTTGTCTGGCAGCACCTTTGGGAGGAAGGTTGGCACTCTTCAAAGAAAATTGGAGTTTAATTACCCAAGACAGATGGGTATTGGATATTATACACCAAGGTTACAGGTTTTATTTCCATACCTTGCCTCCTTTCAAAGGCATGCCAGACATTCCTCCTCAGCAAAGAATAGAGGCTCACAAACAAATTTCTCTGTTGCTGCAAATAGGGGCCATACAGCCGGTCCCTCTGTCAGAAGTAGGCCTAGGATTTTATTCTCGCCTGTTCCTAGTACCAAAGAAGGGGAACACGTGGAGACCAATTTTGGATTTATCTATCCTCAACACTTATCTAGACATTCCCAAGTTCAAAATGTTGACGTTACAACAGCTTTTACCTCTGCTGGGCAAAGATCACTGGATGGTGACTCTGGATCTCAAGGAAGCTTACCTTCATGTTCCTATCAGGCTACGTTGCAGGAAGTATCTGCGTTTTCGAGCTGGGACTTCTCATTATCAGTTCTCTGCATTGCCCTTTGGCTTATCTACTGCGCCCAGAGTGTTCACAAAGGTTCTGGCTCCAGTGATAGCTTTCTTCAGGTTAAAAGGAATACAGATCTATCCTTATTTGGATGATTGCCTGATTCTGGCCAAAGGAAGGGACGAGCTTATTCATCATTTGCAATACGTGATAGCAGTGCTAAGATGCCTGGGGTATTCTGTGAACGAAATAAAGTCCAGTCTAGTACCCTCTCAAGACATGTGCTTTCTGGGTGTGAGACTGAATACAGCATCCCAGATGGCCTTTTTGACCCCGGACAAACAAAAGAATCTTTCCCTTTACTTCCATCAATTGTCTCATCTGTCCAGGCTGACTGCAAGGACAGTCCTTCAAGCCTTGGGGTTCATGGCATCTTGTATTCTGGTGCTTCCCAATGCCAAACTGCATATGAGGAAGCTACAATGGTATCTCAAAATGTATGGACACAGCACTGCCAAGATATGGACACTGTCATTCAGATAATACCTTGCATTCAAAAGGAATTTTTGTGGTGGGCTCAGGAATGTCACCTAAACAAGGGACTCTCTGTGACCCGGCCAGAGGTGAGTCAGATTCTAACGACAGATGCCTCAGACAAAGCTTGGGAGCTCATCTAAATGGAAAGTGGATACAAGACACGTGGCCTGCCAGACTACAACATCTACATATCAACTTGAAGGAGATGTTAGCAGTCCAATTTGCATTAATAGCTTTCAAGGATTTGCTTCTTCCAGGGCAGGTGTTGGTTCTAACAGACAACACAACTGTCATGTGGTACATCAACAAGCAAGGGGAACACATTCTTATCCTCTATTCAGGCAAGCAATGATTTTGTGGGAGACTGCTCTCAGTTTACAGCTCAATCTTCAGGCAAGGTTTCTGCCGGGAGCACAGAACTCCTTAGCAGATGTGTTGAGCAGACGAATTATGGATCCCCACGAGTGGAAATTGGATCCTCATGTATTTCAGGAATTGACAGTGTTATGGGGAACTCCAGACATAGATCTGTTCGCTTCTCCACTAAACTACCAGCTGCCAAAGTTTTGCACAAAAAGGTTTCATCCCACAGCTTGGAAAGTGGATGCTCTTTCTTTCAATTGGAGCAATCTTCATGTGTATGCCTTTCCACCTCTGCCTCTCCTCCCAAAGGTACTCCTAAAGGTCAGCAAGGACAAGCCAAAGATGATTCTAATAGCTCCAGATTGGCCTCGACAGCACTGGTACCCATTACTGAGAAGTCTGGTTCGAGAGACTCCATGGCCTTTGCCTTCGATTCCACACCTGCTGTCTCAAGAGAACAGTCATTTACTCAATGTCAAACTTCACTCTCTTCACCTAACAGCCTGGCATATTCTGTTTTAAACCCTGGAGGGTCTCAGCTTCCGCAGCAAGTTTTGAATGTTATTTTGGAGGCCAGAAGGCCTAGTACAAGGAAAGTATATGCAGATAAATGGAAGAGATTTTTACTTTGGAGTGCAGCAAAGGAATTTGATGTTGCTAAGCCTAATTTGAGTGTGGCTCTTCAATATCTTGCTGAGTTACTGGACAAGGGATTGTCCTTCTCTTCTATTAAGATTCATGCTGCAGCAATTTCTGCTCACTATGACTGTGATCCACCATTGTTTTCTCATCCTTTGTTTAAGCAATTCCTTAGAGGGGCAAAGAATATAAGACCCCCGCGTAGAGCTCCTACTCCTGCTTGGGATCTCAATTTTGTGTTGGAGAAACTCACTCTACAACCTTTTGAGCCTGCAGCTACTGCCGAGTTGAAATATTTATCATGGAAGACTGCTTTTTTGTTGGCCATTACCTCTGCGAGAAGGGTTTCTGAATTACAGGCCCTTATGGCAGTTTAGCCTTTCTTAATTTTCCATAAGGATAGGGTATCTTTACGTACTAATCCTTCCTTTATGCCTAAGATGGTTTCTAGTGTGGCTTTAAACCAAACTATTCATTTGCCTACTTTTTATGCAAACCCCCAAAATAAAGGGGAAAAGATTTTGCACACCTTGGATATACACAGGCAGTTACGATATTATTTGAGCAGAACTAAAGGGTTCAGGCAGTCTCAGCAGTTGTTTGTTTCTTTTGCTTTGGGTTCCCAGGGCAAGCCTGTGTCTAAACAAACTATTTCTAAGTGGATTGGGTTTTGTATTGCTTTCTGTTATTCCCATCATGGTAAGGAGGTTCCAGCTGGGATTAGGCCTCATTCCACTAGAGCTACTGCCACTTCTACAGCTTTTTTAAGGGGGGTGGCAACTAAAGATATTTTGGAGGCAGCTACTTGGAGTTCAGTGCATACTTTCTCTAAGCATTACCACCTTCCACTTTACTCTAAATCTAGGGCTGGGTTTGCCACTGCTATTTTACAGGGCATTTTGGCAGCTCCTACTACTTTATAGTTTTGCCATCCTCCCTTACCTCTGCTTTGGGATTCTACCCAAGTGTAAGGACTGCAGCAATGTGAGATGAAGAACATAGTACAGTTTTGTACCTACCATAAATGTAGATGTTCAAGATCCACATTGCTGCAGTCCAATTACCTCCCTCCTTCCCCTCTGTTGTTAGAGGCGGTTGTGTGGTTTGGGTTGTAAATACTGTACATATTGTATATATTGTTCATATGATTAGTGCAAGGGTGGTTGGTTGTTTTTTGCTGTCTTTTGGTTTTGACCTTTCTGTTTAGGGTCTTCTGACATCTGGGGCAAGAAAAGACTGAGGATATGACGTTGGTCATGCGCATTTGTACCCTGACGTACTGATGTCAGTCTTAAGCGCCTTGACTGACGTCAGCCTAATACTTTGATATTCAGGCCGACCGAGGACAGCGGACTACCCAAGTGTAAGTACTGCAGCAATGTGGATCTTCGAACATCTACATTTATGGTAGGTACAAAACTGTACTTTACAGGGAAATGAATCAAACAAAAGACTTAATTTCTACTAAGAAAAAAAGAAGCTTTCCTTGTTATACTTGTTCCTCTTGCAAATATATTTTAAGTTTGGTTGAAGTTATACATCCAATTGCAGAGAAAGTATTTAATTTTAAAATACCACCAAGACCACTGATCCAAGAAGTAAGCAATTTTAATGAAACACTTAGCACCTCGGCTTGCACAGCCTTCCAAGAGTAAAAACACTACAAAACACTCTTTACTTAAATACAGCATATTGCACAAGACAATTAATCAATTAAGCATACGATTTAAATCACATACTTCCAATTACATTCCTTATTGAGTCTACTGCTTGGAAGCGTTTTATGGGGGAACGAGAACGTCATTTTGTGAACCCTTTTCAAACTTTGGGCTCTTCCACTATGACTACTTTATCAGCAGAGGCTGTAAATCTGAGGGAGAAGATGGAAAATCTGCTGCAGAAGGAGGCTAGTACACATATCAACATTCTTTGCCTTCAGCGGTATGTACAGCTGAATATTACCTCAAGAGGTGTGCGAGCATACAAAGCACCTACAACCCCTTTTGAGGAGGGGAATGCTGAGGATATGGTCTTTCGAAAGAGATAGGTACAGGCAGCTCACCAGTGTTCTACTGAATGGGTACGCATCCTAATTGAGAGGGATGAGTTAAAGAACCGAAGGCTTAAAGAAGAAATCAGAATGGTGAGTGTTGAACTTGATAAACTTTTAACATCTGTTAAACTGACTAGTATGCTGTAAGAAATTAATGGTAGACTTGTGGACTTTGAAGAATTACTAGTTGAGCATAAAAGCTACAAAATTAATAGAGATATTAAGGATTACAGTCTTGATAAAGCATTTCTTTGGAAAAGAAGAAATAATAGATCTTTTTCATCTAGAAACAGAAGTAACAATGGTAACAATGATGTTAGTTGGGGTAAAAATGTTTCTGCTCCTTCCTCAGTTTCTTTTGCTGCATCTGAGGAGGCAGATCTGATTGCTGGAGCTGAGGGGAATGTGGAACAGTTTATGCAGAACCACTTTCGGAATTCCAGTTCTGCCAGAACAGACTTAACAACAGAAAACGGGGCCACAATGAATGGGGCCAGCAAAACAACTATAATAAGAAGGGACAGCATAACAAGAAAAAACGCTGGTATTAATGTATTTTGTGACAATTTACATGTTAAATCTGGCCAAACATGAAATTTCTGATGTGGTTATGTCTGTATTATGTCTTGGCCTTAAATTAATACCAACTGCTTTACTAAGAATGCATGTACGTAAAAGTTAAATCTTTTCTTTCAGTAGAAAATTGCACTTGATGTGTTACTTTAAACAAGAGGGAGGGGGTTGTGCCTACTGATGGTTATGAAAGTAGTGATGATCTTTTCACTCATGTTTGTCATCTCTGGAAGATTTGTTTGAGAATTACTTTAATGCTTATTGCCAACTGAACACTGATGCTGTCTCTGTTAAAAACTCTTTTATTCCACCTTTTCTAAACAGCACTTTGCAAGGATATTTTGCTACACTTAATTTTGAGGTTGAACAAATGTAGTGGTCTTGCATAGAGAATAAGTGTAATATATGCTTTAACTTAAGCAAGCAGCAATGTCTAGCCCTACTGGAATTTGGTAATGACAGAAGATGGGTGGTTAAACCATCTGATAAGGGCAAACAGACAGTAATCATGCATTTGACAATATTTAGAGATGTGTTATAAACATTTGAACAATGTGGAAATTTATAAAAAATGTGATGTTTCTGATTACTTTGAAGCTATTAAGGAGTACCAACTGTTAGACAAAGGTCTTAGGTTGGGGTATTTTACATCTAAGGATGTGGAAAAGAAGTTTGAAGTGGAAAACTGCTCTATGGCAGTTTTTTACTGTTTACCTAAGACAGACAAAAGTCTAACTAACCTTAGTGGTTGACCTATAGTGTCTGCACAGAGGCACTTTTTGAAAAAAAAACATAAGCGTGCTGCTACAGGAACATCTTAAGAAATATGTAATGAGTACAGTCTCTTATATTAGGGATAGCCAGGATTTTTTAAACAAAATAAAAGTGAAAGTTGGGAATATTAACATGTGTTGGCTCTGCCTGGATGTCAGAAGTCTTTATACTAACATTAAGCATGAAATAGGGATTCAGGCCTTATTCCATTTCCTGGGGGACTCTCCCATGTCTCATTTTTTGATAGATTTAGTTATGTTTTGTTTGAAAAATAATTTTTTTATGTTTAATGGAGACATTTTTCAGCAATTACAGGGCACTGCTATGGGGGCGGCTTTCACCCCCATGTATGCTAATTTAGTTATGGCTAAACTTGAAGATGATTTTGTTTATAGACATGATTTTTTAGATCAAAAGTTATTTTATATTTTAGATTTATTGATGATCTTATTTTTTTATGTCAAGGAAGCCAGACAGAAGCCCTTGGGTTTGTCAGTGACTTACAATCTAATACTATGGGCTTAAACTTTGATGGTATACAGCATGGCCCACAAGTGAATTTTCTGGATATTAGCTTAGATGGATTTACAACTAGTCTCCATAGGAAATTTGAACATAGAAATGTATTTTTATATGGGAGTAGTTGTCACCCCTCACCCCAAACATTTGGTCAAGGTACTGCCTTATAATTAATTCTTACAAATTCATAGGCTATGTAGCCTTGATATGAGCTTTGACAGAGAGATAGCAGAAGCAGAAGATGTGTTTATTAAAAGAGGTTATGATGTTCAATTGGTTAGGGAAGCTAAACAAAAAATCATGGACACGAGGTATTCTTCTAACCCCTAGGGATACTCTCATTATGTCTGTGTTAGTGGGAAATATAAAGGTGGTACATGTAGAAACAAATCCACCAACACAGTTGGAAATAATGGAGACAAGAAGAAAGTTTTCTTACTGACAACCTATAATGTTATAACTAAGGAAATAGTTAAAAAAGCATGTAGTTTGTGGCCCATGCTTCTAAGGGATAACATTTTGAACTCTATATTACCTGACTTTATGAGTATTGCATATAAAAGAGCTAGGAATGTGGCTGATATTCTGGTACATAACCAATTTTGTTTACCAGATGTTAATGTTAGTAAGAATTTAAGCACAAATAAGGGCACTGTTCCATGTGATGGCTGTTCCATCTGTCATTATGTAGTGAGTTCTTTTCTCTACATTAATGGTATTAAATTTACAGCTAGGTATGAATACAGTTGTAATACTGAGGGGTTAGTGTATGTGCTGAGATGTGGATGCAATAAGTTCAACATAGGGGAAACTTATAGGAGTTTTAGGGTCCGGTTACAGGAACATATTAGGGACATAAAAAATAAAAAAAACTAGAGAGTCCCCTTGGGAGCCATTTCATGACAGTACACAATTCTGATCCTGATTCTCTTAGGGGTTGTGTTCTAGAAAACTTGCAAGTTGGTAGAGGTGAATGTGTGTCCTTAAAAATGAACTTTTAAAAAAAGAAACCCTCTTGATTTTAAAGTATGGTACTTTGGAGCCTCAGGGACTCAATATTGAATGCTTAATTGATTAATTGCCTTGTGCAATATGCTGTATTTAAGTAATGAGTGTTTTGTAGTGTTTTTACTCTTGGAAGGCTGTGCAAGCCAAGGCGCTAAGTGTTTCATAGGTTCATAGATTCATACTAGGCTATCTGCCCAAGGGCATTTATAAGCCTAGCCCAGAGTTTTGTGGCTTTCGCCACCCCTTTAGTTTGAAGGAAACTATGCCCATTATTTTGCTGTGCCTCTGTCAAGCAGTGACACTGAGGTAATCCCTGGGGTATATCTGCGATCTCCCATCCATTGGTCAAGATTTCTCTTGAACAAGGCCAGCAAGGTGCTCTGCCTCACATGTACCGGGATTTTGTTCCACAGCATAGGGAGTCTCTGGGTGATGAATCTGTCCCTCCAGCACGTCCTATTAATAACCGTGTCAAGGTTTAAGTCTCCCACCCTTGTAGTTCTGAGGGATCTAGATTTTTTGAGGTGAAGCATGTTCATCAATTCTGGGTTGGACATGGCCTTGTATGTCAGGCACAGGTCACCTCTGAGCAAGCGGTGGCGACTGAATAGAGCTGGAGTTCTTTCAGTCGGGCAGCATAAGACATATTTTTGAGACCCTTTATCCTTTTGGTGAGGAACTTTTGGGGCCTTTCCAGCTGCTGCAGGTGTCGGGTCAGATACATTCCGAATGGGGCATTGTACTCAATCATTGGTCTGATGAGTGATGAGTACAGGGGGATGATGACCTCCCTTGATCTAGATGTGAATCCTTTCATGATCAGGTGGGCAATGTAGAAGGTCTTCCTAACTACTTTAGCAACGTGAGTGTCAAACGAAAGGTTACTGTCAACCTGGGTCCCCAGATCCCTGATAACCTCTTCTGTGCTCAGTGGATTGCCACCTATATGGTAGCTAGGGGTAACCTTGTTTTTCCCGAAGGGTATGACTATGCATTTCTTGGCGTTTAATTTTAGGCCATGGCTCTGGCACCAGTTATCCATTTCTGTGAGACCTTTCTGAAGGATATCTGTGTCAGATGTGTTCTCGACTATGGCGCCCAGTTTGCAGTCATCTGCAAATTTTGTCAGCCATAACCCTCCTGTGTTTGCTTGTACTTCTGAAAAGTAGATGCCGAACAAGAGTGGGCCCAGGACTGAGCCCTGTGGGACACCACTTGTGACAGGCTTTGAGTCTGACATGGCGCCAGCAACTCTGACCCTGTGGGTTCTGTCACTTAACCAGTTTGCAACCCATCTTGTGATGTATGGGTTTACATTTAAGCTGATGAGTTTTTCAATGATACCTGAGTGGGGTATTGTGTCGAAAGCCTTTGCCAGGTCGAGGTGGCTGTGTGGACTGCCTTTCCCTCATCAATGGCCTTGGTGACTGCTTCGAAAAAGTCAACCAAGTTTAAAAGGCATGATCTGCCTTTGACAAAGCCAGACTGGGTTGGATCCAAAGACTGCAAGTTCCCTATGTCTTTATTTATGAGTTCCATTATGATCCTCTCCATAGCTTTGCAGATCAGGCTTGTCAAGCTGATGGGACGGTAATTTCCAGGGTCGGTGGAGGCACCGCCTTTGTGAAGTGGGACCACAGTTGCCGTGCACCACTCCTTGGGTACGTATCCTGAGGTGAGGCTAAGATTAAACAGCTGTCCTAACTGCGGGTTTAATTCCTCATTGAGTTCGTGGAGCACACAGCCAGGGACACCATCTGGTCCCATGGATGCTGTGTTTTTCGCCTTGGAGAGAGCAGTTCTCACCTGAGCGTTAGAGATGTTTGGGGGGCTACAATCCTCTGGTATAGATATCTCTCCTTTTGGGGGAGGGGGAGAAGTTTGCACTGAACCTGTCAGCCAGTATGTTGGCAATGTCTGTAGGTTCAGTGATTTTTACATTATTTTGAACTATTTACTTCTTGTATCAGTGGTTTTGGTGGTATTTTAAATTTTTATTTTTTTGTTTTTTAAGCTGTATTTTTAAAGTATTTAATTTTATCTGTTATGCAAATTGTAATACGAGAATACAATTTATTTAGCTGTGTGCAGTGTATGACCAAGTTTTTATGTGGGGAAGTGCAATAGGAAATTTAAAGAGAGAGAATAACAGAACATTTATCAGACATACAATGAAATGTAGTTACTAATTCACTTGCTAAGCATATTAAGGAGAAGGGTTCACAGCATAATTTTAGATTTAGAGTCATACAGCTGATAACAAAAAGAAGTAGACGTGGGGACCTTAGAAATTTTAGTGAAATTTCAGAGTTGAACTGGATTTTATGACTTGGTGCCAATAGTCGATCAGGATTGAATTTAGCTATTAATATTAAGCCTATTTTAAAATATGAAGAAACAAAATTATAAAACTGCTATAGTATTATATTTTTTAAATATATTCAAAATGCTGCACTTTTGAATTACTTTATATTTATAAGATGATGGTTATATTGTAAATTATTCTACTGCCATTTTAATTATTGTGTTTTGATTGGTGTTTTCTGTCATGTGACATATATAAATTGTCTTGCGTTTTAACACTGCATATGCATTGATAAAGGGTATAGTCCTGAAAGCTATGTGTTTGTTTGAATAAAAGACTTTTTGTTTTTTTAAATCTTCTGGTATTGAGCTCTGACATCTTTTTTGTAGTTTTGGACATTATTTGTCATTTGAGCTCATTGACATGGCTGTTCCAGACCTTTTTGGGGTGGCTAAATCTTATACTTAGGTAATGTAAAGGTACTGAACAAATACAGAGTAAGGAGCAGGTGATGTGGTTGACTCTGAAACTTTACATGCAGGCATACATGTTTTTATTTTTCACAGACTCTGTTCCAGACAAGAAGAGCATGGCATCATTCCATTGCAGCTAAAAAAATGTGCTTTGACAGGATCATTGAAAATAAGAATGGCCCTGGCTATGCCTTCTGCAGCATGTATGCTATAAACATTAGTGCTGGTCATGGAGGGTGCAATGATCTTCAAAGGCACATGAATTCTCAGAAGCACAGAGTGAAATCAAAAGATGCATCTGCTAGGAAACTGAGTGAAAGTTTTGTCTCACAACAGGAAAGACAGAAAGTTGTGGAAACTTGGTCTTGGCTCAGGTCATGCTTTCTTCCCAGTCACTGTTGGGGACCATTTATGAAAATATATCAAGAAATATTGCCCTGACCCAGAAATGGTAAAAAAAGGTTATGTGTGGGGGTAACTACAGCTGTCTGTCTTGTAGAGGATTTCCCTGGTCCAGGGTATCTGGCTAATGTAGTAGCAGCAGGTAAGTTGATATACTGTCTTTAATTAGACTAAAGCCCTCACAAGGGTGATGGCAAACTCCTTGTTGTGCTAGCTGGATTTTCCAACCAGAACATAAGAAGAAATGCAATCTGATTCACAAATATATCAATTTCTGTGCCAGGAACTGGCCAGGTAATATATGACTGTGTTGAAACACTGAAAAGGTTTGATATTGCTGCAAGCAACATGATTGCATACTTATCCCCCCCACCACCTTTACATTCTATACCCCTCCTTTTTCTTTTCCCTTGTGCCAGTACCTTCTATTCTGGCACTGCAGGCCTCACTACTCTTAAACCTAGGTTAGCAATTTCCCATTCTAGTAACGAATATGATGAATCTGTGATTGTATGACACATAGTTAATATTTATGTTCAATTTTTCTTTGTCTTCATACATTGTATAAAATTTCAAATTTTCTTTCTCTTCATACATTGTATAAAATTAATCTATTTTTGCTGTATTGTATCTCTTCATAATTGTATGCTTAAATACTTATTTGTTGATATATATATAAAGAAATTTCACTGCTGTAATGGAGCTTTTCTCCTTGGGTCTCTGCTGAAAAAGGGCATCTGCCCAGCTAGACCAACCCGGTTAACAAATGGCAAATAAATCAATAAATTATCTAAAAATGCAGCATCTATGATCGGTGGATGGAATTCTCTATTGCCACTCTTGAAGGAGCTAAATTCTTATTTCTTTAACATGGGATGTGTCAGCCATATTGGTGATTTGTACATCAAATTGGGTGTTAAACTCCTCCACAGGCAATCCTGTTGCTTTATTTCTGACATTTATTGCCACTTTGGTAGCAGTACACAATACCTACAGAGGCATCGCAAATTTGGCTTATGTCTCTTAAAATTATCATTCATGCTCCCACTGAATGGCTAAGTCTTACCAAAGTGATAAGAAGGATGCCAAACATTTGGTCTTGGCTCAGGTCATGCTTTCTTTCTTTCCTATGAGCCGCTTTCTTCAAAACTAGAGGTCATTTCAGGCAGAGTATAAAAAGCCATGAGATAAACTTAGCATTACTTTTTCTCCAAAATGCTGTGGAACCAATGCAGATGTTTAATGTGCAGATGTAGTACAGGGACAGCCAGATTTCTAGCCTTTGCAGTGAACTCAAGAAACTCATCCAGATCTATACTGGCTGGGTACTGAAACCACCTGCTGCTAAACTATATATAGATAGTCAATATGCGTGTGATTTGTTTGCTGGAAGATTATGTTAATTTAATTTCTGAAAGTGAAATTAGGATAGGCTCTGATGCAGAAACCTACAAACATGAGCATGAAGATGGTGTAGTGACTCAACAGAACTTGTTCCACAAAGCAAAAAGCTTTTATGTTGCAGTACTTATTAAAATGAAGAGGCATTTACCAATCAGTGATCGTCTTCTACCGAATATTAACACTTTGCTGGATCCTTCTTGCAAGCTGCAGCTGTCTTGCAAAGTAGTGACAGTCACTGGAATTTATCTTGGACTCTGTAACTCAAGGTTGGAGAGAACTCCCCTATTAGATCATTTTTCTGTGTACCACTTGTCTGACTAGCCACAGACATCCACAGACAACAGATAGTTACAGTAATGGGCAACTGTTGTTAGCAGTTGTGAAACACAAGAGATGCCAGCATTTCAGAAGCTTGTGCTGACAGCACTCTGTCTACCACATTCTATCAGCAAAGGTAAATAGTATTTAGTATGGTCCATGACATCAAGATTGAAATGGGACAGTCTCTAAGTGGAAAAAAAAAAACAGTGACTGCATTACTGTCCATCAAAATGAATGAAGAGTTTGGCTATTTTGGCAAAGGAGAACTGGAGGTGCAACAGAACTCTGGGTTTTACTTGTGATGTAATTATGCTACATCCTGTGGAAATGAGTGAAAATAAAAGGAAGCTTAGTGCACTGTATGAACAATATATCTAAAGAAAAATGTAAGGGGTTAACATTAATAAACATAACAAACTTAGTTCTACTATTTCTTCAAACACCCTTCTGGCATTAAAAATATAAAAACTCTTTTGCTATATTTTGTGAAACATCGAAAGAAAAAAGAATGGAAACCTCCAATTTCAATGGGAGCCTACACATGAACCTAGATGAATGGAAAAGTGGGAGAGTAGCAGATAGCCTAGACCATTCCCAGATGGCATTCTAGACACAAATTTAAAAGTGAGTGAGAATGGCAGTATAATTCAAAAGAATAGTAAATGGAATGAGGATACAATTGGTAATTGCTTGAACAATGGTGGTATAATCTGCACAAGCTATAGTCTGGTATCTCCTGATATGATTTTAAATGCAGCATGTAGCTCAGATGTGCTAAATAAAAATGCAGTTAATTGTCAATAAGCTAAAAGGATTATCAATAACAGTTGCAAAAATAAATCAAGTACAGGAAACAATCAATTCTATTTAAAAATATAAGCTATGCATGTAACTAAAATAAAAAAGCTGGAAGAAAAGCAGGACACTACATGTTTTGAACTACACATCCTTCAAGAAAAATATAAAGACATAGAATAAACTAATAAATTTGAAGTAAGGTCTAGATGAAAGAATTTAAGGTCTTAAGAATTCCAGATGAATGCAATACTAAAAAGGGACTTAACGATGCTTTGCAAGAAATCTTTGCTGCTCTTCTGGATATTCGATGTGAAGATTTAAAAAAAAAGAAATGGCTAGATATCATTGCATTTATTTTAGACAGCAATTATCTAATAAAAATGTAAGCTATAGACCTATTATACTAAAAGTATTGAAAAACAGTGATAAAGAAAATATTTTCTCTGCTGCTATATTGAAGAAAGCTGTTTATGTAGAATGGAGTATAATTTCTGTTTGCTGATCTCCCATATAGTTCAAAAATTTAGCAATAAGAACTGTATTATGGAAAAAAATATCATATCAACCTTTATTTACCCCACATAAGGAGACTTTGGAAATCAATACCATTAACTTCTGACTCTCCTAATGAAGCCAAGCATGGATTGAATGTTGTAGGATTATAATGAACACTGCTTTACATAGGACTACAGTCATCTTCTTATTTTGCTACCTATGGTAGTGGACTTTTTTCTTGGACTTATACAGACCTTTTTATGAGTCGCACCCTTTTCTGTTTTGCGTTTGTGTGGTTAGGACTTCTCATTTCTCTCCTTAGTTTTATTTCCTACTGGATGTGTTGAATATGTATTTTGGTTTTGTATAATTGAAAATGGTTAACAGAATTTTTGGTAATAACATGAATGGTGCACATAAATTCTCTAAAATCAGGAAAACCATGAATTATATTAAAAACTAACACACAAACATTTTTTTTCCTTCAGTAAACACATTTCCATGGTAATATTTACAATAAATTACTTGCAAAGTACAAATAGATAAAATAATTGATTGACAATTATGGTACTAATTTTTCACCTGGTGTTGCCATATTAATTAAAGCAACTTGAGTTGTACCATTAGAAATACTTTTCTAGGTATAAAGGGTAGAGTTGTTGCTATACCAATACATTTTGATTGAATATTAGCTATACTAGCATACACCTGTGATCCTTTTAATATTTTTGCGAGTTTTCTTTATAGTATTTCAGATGCTTTGTAATTTTTACAATATACTATAGTAATAGTAGGCGGTGATTAGAATGCTGTATTTGATGAAAGGTTAGATCATTTTATATTACCTATTTTTCATCTTATCAAATACAACCAGGTAAAAAAAACTAACATATTTTATACTGCAAGAGAATTAATTTGATATTTGGAGGAATAATACTCCTTTATTAAACTCACATATATTTCTTGTAAATATAAATTGTTTTCTAGAAAATACTTTGTTGGTGTCTTCTGATCTAATTCAGAAAGCTATGTTAAAAAAATCCTACTATAGATACGTTTACAGACCACTTTGTTGTTAGTATTGAGATGGAATAATTTAAGGTAACAAATAATGTGTGAAAAAGAAAGATACTGATTGTTTCAACATTGAAGAAATATGTAATCCATTTAAAACATTGATCAGAAATTTTAGGGTATCACGTCAGAATTCTAATGTCCCATTATCCATTAAATGGAATGTTTTTAAAACTTGTATTTATGAGATATTATTTTAAATCTTCTATTTGGCAGAAGAAACATCTGACCGTGAATATAAATTAATTTAATGATAAATTTAAAGTACTAACAAAATTGATTTGCTATCACTTATGATAACTATATCCACCTTTGGTGTCAAAGTATCATCGAAAAAGAACAATTAGGATAGAGAATGCAATTAGTTAAGGGACAGAATTCCTTTGATCAAAGGTTCTTACACTCTGGTAAATTTGGTGGAATGTTAGCTGCACAGTGTCTGGCATAAGCAGCATTGTAAAATATTATTGGAGAGATAAATTGTAAAGATGGGATTAAAGTTAACAAACAATAAGAAATTCTACTTGATTACTTTCATATGCTTTATAACATGCAATGGAGTCAGGATATTTATAAAGTGAATGAATGGATCGAAGATACTCCCAGATCCAATGAACAAATATCAAATACTTTGATTACTTTACAAGACATTAAAGAAAGTATAAAAGCCTTGAAAAAAAAACATAAAGGACCTGGTTCAAATAGATTTGTTGCTGAATTACATAGAACATTGTTTGAGGAGGTGCCATCAGTACTGTTTAAACTTTAACTATACCTAATTGTTGTCATCTTTCCTCAATGAATCTACCTAAAAATGTGTTAATACTTAAAGAATTAAAAACTTCTCTTTATCCTGAGCATTGCAGACCCATATCAATCTTCAGTGTAAATTATAGAATTATTGATAAGGCAATTAATAAAATATATATTGGCACATTAAAATTATAATTCCCATAGAATTTAGGATTTGTCCTAAAAGAACTATTAGAGATGCCAAAGATATTTGCAGGCTATTATTTATTATGTAGAACATAATACATTGAATACGCTCATATAGATCTTATTAAATTAGATGCATCTAAAACATTTGACTATATCAATAGAACATTTATCTGGACCACCATAAAATACTACAGATTTCCCAGTGACTTAATAACCATTATTTAAAATGTATGCAGTAGCATTTGGATTCCATTAAATGTCAGTAGTACTTTAACTAAACCATTTCAGACTATTACAACTCAACTTTATAGCTATGCTAGTGGGGGAGTCTTACTGGGGATCTGGAGAGAAAGGGAAAACTAGCACCCGGACTGAATGTGTTCCCTGTGTGCTCTTAAGGGAAATCATGCTTGATGCAGAGAACTGCATCTGGAAATACTGGGTGTATCAATTTTTGTTCCAGGTGAACATCCCTCTCCATTGTCAGTGGTGAGGATTCAGGATCTTTGATTACTGGCCCAGAGTGGGGACGTCACAGTAGCTACAGTGAATAATAATAAAAATGTACTTTATGCTGAAGAATTTTTTCACATACAAATCAGAAAGCTTTTAAATGGTCTAAATAACCTTTTATCCCAGTTTACTACATTTAAATTAGTATAATAATCCTTTAACCAAACTTTTCAGGCCTTATTGTGAGGACTTAAATTGTTTACTTAAACATGGTATGATTCCATGGAGAAAACATAATATTTATATATTTTGCACTATGATCAATTGTTGCTTTACCTCAATATAATAACATTACTTTGGAGGAATATGAGCAAGGTCTTTATCATCATCGTTATCTGACTGAAACTTTATACAAAAAAGTTGGTAGATTATTTTGGGAACCTCAGATTCTTAAGTCTGATAGGATTATTGTTTTAACTATAGCTAGACCTATGCATTTGGTTTATATATCCGTAATAAATATTTCCAACTGCAGCATATACAATGGGAAGAATAAATGGGAAAAGACTTTAGCTACAAATGTTACATGTAATCTGTGGGTTAATACTATTTAATCTATTTCTAAATTTACATACATTTACAAGAAATGCTTCTATTCAGTATAACATCTGGGAATTCATTATACACCCACAGAATTAATTTAATGGGATTTCTTAATACATCACAGTGACAAACTGTGTAAACTGTCTGAAAATTTTGGCCTGACCTGACTTTTTTGACACCTGTATCTTATTCACGACAAGAGAATATATATTTTCACATAAGGCAACATTCTGGTCAGATTACTAGTAACCATACACTTAAAAGTCAATAAGGCATAAATGTCCAGACAGTTTTAACATTATAACAAAATTTTATCCAGTTCTGTTCTTCAGAATGTTATACTATGTAACAGCACCATTTTATTTGCTTTTCTATCTGTTTCTCCTAGTTACCACAGCCTGTTTAGTGTATTAACTGCATACAATATCCATGTATTCTAACCCTGTAGCTTATTCTCTTGGTAGTCCCTGCCTTTCTCATCATTGCGAACTGCACATTATTGCCAATTCATATTTTCTGTTAACCAAAACCTCTATATCACAAAGATTGCTTATTTAGACAGAATATCACCTTACAAATTATAACTTTGTTTTCCTTTTCTGGAGTTAACTAATCTCCCTATACAGCTCTTGTTTTGAGACTTACTGTCTCACTGAATGTCAGAGCAGTGAGCACTATCTTCTTCGCTCAAGAACACTAACTGTAATGTAACACGCCAAGCTTTGATTTTATATCATGTCTTGACCCTGTTCAACACTTTCAGTCTCTCTCTCTCTCTCTCTCAGACACAGACGCACACAATGTCCATCTATGAGGTGTAGCATGAGCTATGCGTTTTCCATCCTAGCATTTTTCAAGACTTGTTTTAGCCAGGTAGAAATGATGTACTTCCCCTTCTAGGCACAAGTGAATATTTAAGTGCTGTATTTAACATCAGTAACATAATAATTCCTGACAAAGGGATCATGCCAACTCAAAATCCTCGAGTAACTGCAAAACCTATGTTGGTCTAATAAAAGGTATTACATCATATCTGGTGCGTTCCAGTGATATTGAATGTTCTAATAGTGCAGCATGATTTTATGTTCTGTGTTTTAAGAGAACAATTTTATTTTACTGCAGTGACATTTATAATGTTGGTAATTCTACATAAGATGTTATAAGATAGTAAAAATAAAATGTACCTGTCTGTAACTCAACTACCTCATTCATGAATATGCATAATTTTCAGGGTTTTGTCTCTGATTCTCCCATCTAAAGGTTGAGAGGTGTGCTCTGCATACATCCAAAGCTTTTGATAAGGTTACTTGTACTTCTCTTAATAACTTGTGCCTTGTTTGATCATTTCAGTAACCCACTCCTAGCTTGGTCATTCCTTATACCACAAACTATTATGTCTCTCATTGTTGCAGTTCATCAAAGTCTTTTACTCTGTTCTTTAGCTCAGTGCCCTATGCATCTACAGCCTTTACTAGGACCTCATGTCTTTGCAAAGAACAAAAAGTGAATAAATGGTAGCTTCTTTCTAGGCTTTCAGTAATTCCTGAAACTCTTTCTAACTGCTTCCATTTTGTGTTTCTCCCCTTCAAGAAAGGTAAAGTGTTAAATACCCTTCAAGACTTCTTCCCCAGTGACATGAAGAAATGTCTGACATTGTATCTTTTCACATTGCTCATCTAATATAGTGACTGTAAGGAATAAACTTAATCTTTAGATCCCAAGCTTCCACTTGTTTGGTAAGTTATCTTGCAGAAGAGGAATTCTGATGGTTGCCTCTGGATATTTCTTAACTGTAAATTATACTTCTGTATTTCTAAGCACTGAAATGGTGAAAACCAAGTGTATTTCTTCACTTCTGCATAAACAACACTGACATCATGGAAGTATTATCAGCTTCAATGAGGTCTTTAATGTGACTGCTTCTGAAAAGTGGGCTACATGACATACACCTTCCTCTAACTAGAAAATTAGCATATTCAAAGATATATGTCCAATATAATAAAAAATGGGAGCAGTCTGAAATGTGACATTGTCTAGGTAGTCATTTGTCTAGTGTTAGATTATTATTTTATTTATTTATTTAACATTTGTTTACTGGGGAGGTCTGACTGGGCTAACAGCCCATTTTCAGTGGAGGCCTGGGGAGAAAATCTCCAAGTAATAGTAAATTAATAATACAATATTGAATAACAAATCACATAGGTACATCATACAGCATTTACAGAGTTCATATTTTAAGTAATTACAAGTGAGACCTAAGCCATGGAAATTCATGATCAAAGGTGCAAAAATGAATGTAATAACTTAGATCATACAAAAAATATATAAATTGCAAATGTAAAAGAAGGACCTTAACATTCACAGATGGTTAATAATTTACTTGACTAAGAAAAACTGTAGAAATGCAAGTCTTAGTGCAGTGTGTGAAGTGGTGGAAGTTGAGAGATTTGATTGGTTATACACACATCATTGAAGGTTGAATCTAATAATGATGCATTTTATTAAAGTTCTTCTGTGTATGCATCTTTATCAAGATCACGTACAATAAAACATCAAGCATGCACCTTACAAAGCACCCGTTGGAAGATGTGAGTCATAAGGGTCGACTTGAAGATGGGAAATGAGATGGGATATCTGACTTGACATGATACAAATTCCACAGGGTAAATGCCACAAGTGCAAATGCTCTGCAGTTAGCTGCCTTGAGACATTTCCTGGGAATGTTCAACAGCCACACGCTATCAGAATGTAAATTTCTTAATGGTATAAAGAAGTTGCATTTCAGCTATGTATCTAGTGTGTAGGCCATTTAGGAATTTAAATCCGAGGAGGCACATGTTATAAAACATATTCCAATACACCAACATCCAGTGGAACTCCAGCAGGACATAGAAATATGATTACTACTACTGTGGCCTCTTAAAACTGTGCACTAAAATATTTATACCATTTCCAAGCACAGGAGTTTGCCCACTTATCCAAGAACAAAACTCATTACAGTACATCATGTGAGAGGTGGCCATGGTATTCAGTAGCAATGAAGGGTATTAGTTGAGGCCATTTACCAGATCTTGTACAAATTCTAGGTGAAGGATGGAAATAAGCCTCTAAGGTTGAGAAAAATGAATGTGCAAATTCTTAGTAACATTACTGACTGGTATGAGAAAGAACAGGTCATATGAAATATTATACACATCCTGAATCTGTGACACAGAAAGCTGGAGCACTAATTATGACCCAGATGACATAACTTTAACTAACAAACAAGGCACCCGAAGAAGGAAATAATGAGGCAATGCTTGCTCGCCTTTTCCGAGGGGAATGGGAGTAGGTTACTTGTCTTGGGACATGGATCCAGTTATTGTATCCCTGATGAAAAGTGAGGAACTGCAGTAATACAGTGGCTTTCTATGGAGCCATGGCTGTTGTGGGATTATATCACCTGTGTGAGGGCATGACACACTTTCACTATGTTCACTGCATGCCATTTCTATGAGTGCTTGCAGAGACATGTAAACAAGTGTTAGGACTTGCTGCAAAAATCCCCTGATGGCTGCTTGGGTGATCACTACCTCACAACTGTCTGTCACTCTGTGAAAAACAAATGAGCATAACCACAGCAGCAGACTAGATGGTGGTAGGAATGGGGTCAAAAGTGCACAAAAAAATGGAAACTCATTACATCCAGGAAAACATCAGCTGACAAACTAACTTATGACAACTGAATTCAAGACAGTGATATGAAAAAAATCACCATAAATTCTGTCTTATCCAGCTTCATGCATTAACCACTGATTTATATTTAATTAAAGATACTGTGAGATTCAACTACAGTGACAAACAGAACTGTTATTCATCTGCAGAGAGATTAAACAAAAAAACTTGCCTCTTTATTAGCATTCTTAGTAGCAATATATAGTCACTAAATAGTGAAGGTTATTTTGCTAACCCTCAGGGAATGCTTCAGTTTGTAAAAGTGGGCTTTGAGGATCTAACTCCAGTGCAATCCTTCTTTCATCTAGCCCTTCAAAAGCTGAAAATAAAACAGCTCTGTTGGACCATGTATAAATTACACAGTCTTTCATTCAAAATGCTGTGCAAAATAATATAAATAACTGCACTTAAGACAAGGAGTATGAGAATTCAATGGTTTCTCTTTTTTAGGGTCTTAGCAAGAAGAAGATCATTAGACTACTTAGTAAGGACTTTTCCTGTAATTTATCACTTCTGTATCTTAACAGAAGGTTGCCTAAGGACCATGTCAGGTTCAGAACTTCTCAAGCTGCAAAGCTGCTACCAAAACAAAAAGGGAAATATAAACCAGACAATAATTAGCAAGTATTAAGTGGTCCAGGGTGAAGTTTTTTTTTAATGTTAAGTACGACATATGAGAGAGTCAGGAAAACATCCTTTATCAAGGAAGCTCACAGCTTGCTCAGAAACTTTAACTGTTATGTCAACCCAACCCTGCCCCCAGCATATAAATAGAGTGAAGCAGAGCCGTAGGATATCAGGGCGCAAACGAATGAGCTGAAACAGTGAGCGAATGAATGGAGTGTGCAGCAGCTGAAATAGCAAGTGAACAAACTGAGTGTGCGGCAGCTGGAACAATGACTGCACCAGGACATGGAGTGGGCAGTAGAGTGCATCAGAATATCAGTGAGCAAGTGTGTGTGTATAAAATGCCTCAGTTAGGGGGCTGTCCAGTTAAGTGACTTTACATTGAATCAAATCCCGAGCCTTTATTTTTGAGAAGTAAGTGCCCTAAACCTACACACCAACTGCCAGGTCTCCATTAGTTTATTTTTTTTTGCTTTTGTAAATCACAGAGGATTATAGTTTGTCAATGTCAGTTATAGAGTTTCATAAATGTGCTGTTCAATGTCAGTGGTGCAACAAGTAGCATACCTGCTTTTGGTGCAGAAGGTTGTGGGTTCTCTTCCCACATCAGGTGGCTCAATTGCTGACACAACTGGGGAGATGATGATGCATTCCTTAATATGTCCTCCTTTGGATGAGATGCCCAGTAACTATGGACCTGTTGTTAGTTTGCTAGTTATTCCCTATTGTATATCACCAGCCCACCAATTTATTTATTCATTTATTTTTATAACATAGGCAAATTACTCTTCAAGGGCAACAGACACTGAATTTGTAAATGTGGCACTGAAATGCAAAGTTGTTTGCCAGCAGCAACCTCTTCATTAGTTACAAATCTCTTTAGTGTGGAATACCTTTGCAGAGATTATGCATATTGACTGTTATTGGTGGATTATAATGACAGTAGTTTGACTGGCCTTTTACAGTTGAAAACGTTCTGAAATGGCTAGCCTTATCATTATTGATTCACATGTTTTGTTTCACTGCTTACTGGAAAACTGCAAATTTAAAACTCACTCTAACAAGTGGTGCTGCTGCATTAAACAAATAATGTAATTTAATACAATCAGGAAAGTGAATCAAAGAACACCTGCATTTATGCATGTTCCTAAAATTGTGAGCATAGGCATATTAATTTAGAATACACAAGCTAGAAAAAAACTCAGCTGCAGATTAGCTGAAGGCAAATATTTATTTTTTTTATTTTGGATTGATGGGTTGGTCTGGGGATAGTGTTCAACCATACCCAAGTCCAGAAACCACAAAAAAAAAGGCAGACCTACATAGTGCAGACAGGAACAAGAAATTATTAAGCAGCATTTATACACAGGGTGGATAACAGTCATTTAATGAACAAGTTTGTTTAATTTAGCCATATGCTTTGTTTACAAAGATGATTCTACAAATATTGAAGCATCAGCAGTTCATAAATAAGTACTAATAAATATTACCTATTATTTCTAAAGCATTTGCAACTAGAATTCACTTCTGTGCATATGGTGTGTACCATGGATTGCAGGTTAAAGTGACCCTGCGCACATCAGGACTAACCATATGTACCACGTCATGTAGTGCTACATTGTTGTGCTCCTTTTCCCCCATATCATTCATAATGGCAGCTATGCCAGTCCTTTTCTTCATAAAAATATTGATAAAATGCTATTTTTCTCAGTGCTGATGTCAGCTGGCCTTATCCCTGAGAGACACTCAGTGACATCAACATAGGGATAAGGTTGAGATGCCCCAATACACTTTACTGGGTACACCACCATACATGAATGGGAGAGTATCCATTAGAACCTATGGATGCACCTCCACATTAAGCTTATGGTCACATTACTGAGTTAAAAGTCAAACTTTCTGTTCCATTCATTCTGGCAGCCATTTTCTGCTGATAGTCTGTCTTCATTATTATTTAGAATAAAAAGCCCCCCTGACCTTCTGTAGTACGAGTGATTGGGTAATAGCAGGGGCTGAGTAGTAATTTGAGCTTCTAACTCTTCCATCCTTACTGGTATATAAACCCTGTGGCTTGAAAAGGTTGGGCTTGTATTGCTCAGGCTGTGGATTGTAATTCATTACTGAAACTAAGTGGAAATTCCTTAAGATTCCAAGAGCAGGATAAGTTATTTCTTACACTTATTTCACTGAACTGCACTTCTGAAACACTTATAATTGTGCTATACAGTTGATCTACTACATTTTGCACTGTTATAAAGCTTTTTTTATTGTTTCACTGCATTTATGTACTGTTTTATACTGTTTTAACTGTATTTTACATTGCTAGGTATTGTTTCAGTACTCTAATTGCATGTGTACTGAATTACTTAACTGTAAACTGCTTTTCATACTCAGAGCTGTATTTTCTGTTTGTGAGTGTTCTATCTCAGCTTTTCTGTGCATTTTTGATTTTTTGAGATTT
Organism: Protopterus annectens; assembly: GCF_019279795.1. Lineage (NCBI taxonomy): Eukaryota > Metazoa > Chordata > Ceratodontiformes > Protopteridae > Protopterus > Protopterus annectens. The sequence goes on along the minus strand of NC_056725.1, from coordinate 1,327,063,636 downwards.
CTGTGTTCTACAGCTAGGAACTGTAATAGTGTGCATTAATTTAATTGTCTGTTTACAGTTAAAAGCTTTCTCTAGAGTCTGCTTGCTCCTTGATTTGTCTAAAACTTTCATTCAGTGGCTACAGCTAGGAACTGTAATAGTGTGCATTACTATAATTGCATTTTTATCTAATTACTAAATTGTAAACTGCTTTTTCATACTGAGACTTGTATTTTCACTCTGTGGGTGTTCTTTTTATGCTTATAAAGTGAGGTTTCTGTGTTCTGCTCTGGTGGCATAATCTTTATAGAGGCCTGTTGACTAGTCCTGGTAGTCTGTCTTCATTATTATTGAGAGTAACAAGGCCTCCTGACCTAATGTAGTATGAGTGATGGGGTAATAGCAGGGGCTGAGTAGTAATTTGATCTTCTAACTCTTCCATCCTTACCGGTATATAAACCCTGTCTCTTGAAAAGGTTGTGCTTCTATTGCTCAGGCTGTGGATTGTAATTCATTACTGAAACTAAGTGGACTTTCCTTAACATTCCAAGAGCAGGATAAGTTATTTCTTACACTTATTTCACTGAACTGCACTTCTGAAATGCTTTTTAATTGCTACACAGTTGATCTACTACATTTTGCACTGTTATAAAGCTTTATTTATTGTTTCACTGCATTTATGTACTGTTTTATACTCTTTTAACTGCATTTTTTATTGCTAGATACTGTTTCATTACTCTAATTGCATGTTTACTGAATTACTTAACTGTAAACTGCTTTTTCATACTGAGAGTTGTATTTTCTGTTTGTGAATGCTCTATCCAAGATTTTCTGTGCATTTATGATTTTTTGAGGTTTCTGTGTTCTACAGCTAGAAACTGTAATAGTGTGCATTACTATAATTGTCTGTTTACAGTTAAAATAATTCTCTAGAGTCTGTTTGCTCCTTCATCTGTTTAAAACTTTCATTTAGTGGCTACAGCTAGGAACTGTGATAGTGTGCATTACTGTAATTGCATTTTTATTTAATTACTAAATTGTAAACTGCTTTTTCATACTGAGACTTTTATTTTCACTTTGTGAGTGTTCTTTCTGTGCTTTTAAAGTGAGGTTTCTGTGTTTTGCTCAAGTGGCATAACCTTGATAGAGGCCTGTTGACTAGGTCTGGTAGTTTTGTTTGAGTTTCCTGTGTTTCTTTTGGACATTTTCTGCTGATAGGTCTGTCTTCATTATTAATGAGAGTAACAAGGCCTCCTGACCTTCTGTAGTACAAGTGATTGGGTAATAGCAGGGGCTGAGTAGTAATTTGAGCTTCTAACTCTTCCATCCTTACTGGTATATAAACCCTGTGTCTTGAAAAAGTTGTGCGTGTATTGCTCAGGCTGTGGATTGTAATTCATTACTGAAACTAAGTGGAATTTCCTTAAGATTCCAAGAGCAGGATAAGTTATTTCTTACACTTATTTCACTGAACTACACTTCTGAAACACTTATAATTGTGCTATACAGTTGATCTACTACATTTTGCACTGTCATAAAGCTTTTTTTATTGTTTCACTGCATTTATGTACTGTTTTATACTGTTTTAACTGTATTTTTCATTGCTAGACACTGTCTCATTACTCTAATTGCATGTTTACTGAATTACTTAACTGTAAACTGCTTTTTCATACTGAGAGCTGTATTTTCTGTTTGTGAGTGCTCTATCTGAACTTTTCTGTGCATTTTTTATTTTTTGATATTTCTGTGTTCTACAGCTAGGAACTGTAATAGTGTGCATTACTATAATTGTCTGTTTACAGTTAAAAGCATTCTCTTGAGTCTGCTTGCTCCTTGTTCTGTTTAAAACTTTCATTTAGTGGCTACAGCTAGGAACTGTAATAGTGTGCATTACTATAATTGCATTTTTATTTAATTACTAAATTGTAAAATGCTTTTTCATACTGAGACTTGTATTTTCACTTTGGGGGTGTTCTATCTATACTTTTAAAGTGAGGTTTCTGTGTTCTGCTCAGGTGGCATAATCTTGAAAGAGGCCTGTTGACTAGGTCTGGTAGTTTTGTTTGAGTTTCCAGTGTTTCTGGCAGCCATTTTCTGCCGATAGTGTGTCTTCATTATTATTGAGAATAACAAGGCCTCCTGACCTTCTGTAGTATGAGTGATTGGGTAATAGCAGTGGCTGAGTAGTAATTTGATCTTCTTACTCTTCCATCCTTACTGGTATATAAACCCTGTGGCTTCAAAAGGTTGTGCTTGTATTGCTCAGGCTGTGGATGGTAATTCATTACTGAAACTAAGTGGAATTTCCGTAAGATTCCAAGAGCAGGATAAGTTATTTCTTACACTTATTTCACTGAACTGCACTTCTGAAACACTTATAATTGTGCTATACACTTGATCTACTACATTTTGCACTGTTATAAAACTTTTTTATTGTTTCACTGCATTTATGCACTGGTTTATACTGTTTTAACTGTATTTTTCATTGCTAGATACTGTTTCATTACTCTAATTGCATGTTTACTGAATTACTTAACTTTAAACTGTTTTTTCATTCTGAGAGTTGTATTTTCTGTTTGTGAGTACACTATCCGAGCTTTTCTGTGCATTTTTGATTTTTTGAGGTTTCTGTGTTCTACAGCTAGGAACTGTAATAGTGTGCATTACTATAGTTGTCTGTTTACAGTTTGATCTGTTTAAAATTTTAATTTAGTGGCTACAGCTAGAAAATGTAATAGTGTGCATTACTATAATTGCATTTTTATTTAATTGCTAAATTGTAAACTGCTTTTTCATGCTGAAACTTGTATTTTCACTTTGTGGGTGTTCTTTCTATGCTTTTAAAGTGAGGTTTCTGTGTTCTGCTCAGGTGGCATAATCTTGATAGAGGCCTGTTGACTAGCCTGGTAGTTTTGTTTGACTTAACCGTGTTTGTAGCAGCCATTTTCTGCTGATAGTCTGTCTTCATTATTATTGAGAGTAACAAGGCCTCCTGACCTTCTGTAGTACGAGTGATTAGGTAATAGCAGGGGCTGAGTAGTAATTTGGTCTTCTAACTCTTCCATCCTTACTGGTATATAAACCCTGTGTCTTGAAAATGTTGTGCTTGTATTGCTCAGATTGTGGATTGTAATTCATTACTGAAACTAAGTGGAATTTCAGTAAGATTCCAAGAGCAGGATAAGTTATTTCTTACACTTATTTCACTGAACTGCCCTTTTGAAATGCTTATAATTGTGCTATACAGTTGATCTACTACATTTTGCACTGTTATAACGCTTTTTTATTGTTTCACTGCATTTATGTGCTATTTTATACTGTTTTGACTGTATTTTTATTACTAGATACTGTTTCATTACTCTAATTCATGTTTACTGAATTACTTAACTGTAAACTGCTTTTTCATACTAAGAGTTGTGTTTTCTGTTTGTGAGTGCTTTATCCGTGCTTTTCTGTGCATTTTTGATTTTTGGTTGTTTCTGTGTTCTACAGCTAGGAACTGTAATAGTGTGGATTACTATAATTGTTTACAGTTAAAAGCATTCTCTAGAGTCTGCTTGCTCCTTGATCTGTTTAAAACTTTAATTTAGTGGCTACAGCTAGGAACTGTAATAGTGTGCATTACTATAGTTGCATTTTTATTTAATTACTAAATTGTAAACTGCTTTTTCATACTGAGACTTGTATTTTCACTTTGTGGGTGTTCTTTGTAAGCTTTTAAAGTAAGGTTTCTGTGTTATGCTCAGGTGGCATAATCTTGATAGAGGCGTGTTGACTAGGTCTGGTTGTTTTGTTTGAGGTACCTGTGTTTCTGGCAGCAATTTTCTGCCAATAGTCTGTCTTCATTATTATTGAGAGTAACAAAGCCTCCTGACCTTCTTTAGTACGAGTGATTGGGTAATAGCAGTGGACGAGTAGTAATTTGACCTTCTAAGTATTCCATCCTTACTGGTATATAAACCTTGTGTCTTGAAAAGGTTGTGCTTGTATCACTCAGGCTGTGGATTGTAATTAATTACTAAAACTAAGTGGAATATCCTTAAGATTCCAAGAGCAGGATAAGTTATTTCTAACACTTATTTCACTGAACCGCACTTCTGAAACACTTATAATTGTGCTATACAGTTGGTCTACTACATTTTGCACTGTTATAAAGCTTTTTTTTATTGTTTCACTGCATTTATGTACTGTTTTATACTGTTTTAACTTTATTTTTCATTGCTAGATACTGTTTCATTACTCTAATTGCATGTTTACTGAATTACTTAACTGTAAACTGCTTTTTCATACTGAGAGTTGTATTTTCTGTTTGTGAGTCCTCTATCTGAGCTTTTCTGTGCATTTTTGATTTTTTGAGGTTTCTGTGTTCTACAGCTAGGAAGTGTAATAGTGTGTATTATTATAATTGGCTGTTTACAGCTGAAAGCATTCTCTAGAGTCTGCATGCTCGTTGACCTGTTTAAAACTTTAATTTAGTGGGTACAGCTAGGAACTGTAATAGCGTGCATTACTATAATTGCATTTTTATTTAATTATTAAATTGTAAACTGCTTTTTCATTCTGATACTTGTATTTTCACTTTGTGGGTGTTCTTTCTATGCTTTTAAAGTGAGGTTTCTGTGTTCTGCTCAGGTGGCATAATCTTGATAGAGACCTGTTGACTAGGCCTGGTAGTTTTGTTTGAGGTTCATGTGTTTCTGGTAGCCATTTTCTGCTGATAGTCTGTCTTCATTATTATTGAGAGTAACAAGGCATCCTGACCTTCTGTAGTACAAGTGATTGGGTAATAGCAGGGGCAGAGTAGTAATTTCATCTTCTAACTCTTCCATCCTTACTGGTATATAAACCCTGTGTCTTGAAAAGGTTGTGCTTGTATTGCTCAGGCTGTGGATTGTAATTCATTACTGAAACTAAGTGGAATTTCCTTAAGATTCCAAGAGCAGGAAAGTTATTTCTTACACTTATTTCACTAAACTGCACTTCTAAAACGTTTATAATGGTGCTATACAGTTGATCTACATTTTCCACTGTTATAAAACTTTTTTATTGTTTCACTGCATTTATGTACTGCTTTATACTTTTTCATTGTATTGTTCATTGCTAGATACAGTTTCATTACTCTAATTGCATGTTTACTGAATTACTTAACTGTAAACTGCTTTTTCATACTGAGAGTTGTATTTTCTGTTTGTGAGTGCTCTATCAGAGCTTTTCTGTGCATTTTTGATTTTTTGAGGTTTCTGTGTTCTACAGCTAGGAACTGTAATAGTGTGCATTGATCCACAGTGGTGGTGCTGCGGTAGCATTGTTGCCTCACAGCAAGACGTTTTCCCGTTCGATTCTCAGCTAGAGCGTCTACTTTGGAGACATGTGTGAATGGGCGTACCTTCGTTGAAGGTTGTGCATTAGGGCCGGCAACTCAGCACGTAAAAATCAACTGCCAATCATTAGCGGACCGGAGTTTCGCTGTGGTGACCCCTAACCGGGAAAAGCCGAAAGACACAACAACAACTATAATTGTCTCTTTACAGTTAAAAGTATTATCTAGAATCTGCTTTCTCCTTGATCTGTTTAAAACTTTTCATTTAGTGGCTACAACTAGGAACTGTAATTTTTCCCACCTACCCTCCCTAGTGTTGTGGTGTTCTTATACTTGGTGGCTTTTCAGTTGCCCACCCATACTATATTTTTGATTTGTGACACTCCTCCCAGTCTGGTGTTATTAGTTCTTTCAATCTAATAGTGAACATTTGTGAAGGCCAACCCACTCAGATTCTTAATGTTGAATTAACTTCTGTTCCAGATTTCTCCATTTCCACTTTTACTGAAAAAAAAATCTAAGCTTGCTTCCCCCCTTTCCTGTGGCAGGTCTTGTCCAGATACAGATTTGCTGTGTCCAGGACTGTTTGTGGGCTCCTGAGCACCACCACCCCCCCCCCACTTAACTAGGGTTAAACTATTCCTGGCGCCATAAAGTCTGCTCTTCAAATTTTCCCTTGCAACTAGCCAGCTTTTTAGTTTTAGCACTCAAATCTGTTTCTTTAAGCTCAGCACTTTACAAGTTACAAATTACTACAGCACTCAACTTTCCTCACTTGTCTAGAGGAAAACAGTTTTTAGTACTTAATAAATAAGCACTTATTCAGGCATGTCTAAAGGTCAGCTCTCAGGGTTTTCTCCTGTCTACCTGATGAATCTGGGCATCTTGGGACAATGCAGCAATTGCCTCATGTACACAGACAAACCTCTCCTCCTACCACCCAACACTACAACCTGTGAGAGATGCACTTATATAGCCAAACTGGAAGCAAAGCTCTCTTCACCGAAGACTGGACTAAACAGTCAAGAGGAGAAGGTAAACACTTGCACCTCACCACACTCATCACATAGTCTCTCAAAACCTACACCACCAAAACACACACGCAGAAGCACAAAACACACACCTACATTCGTTGAGGCTCTCAGTAAAAATTTGCCCAAACAACTGAGACCTCCAAAGCAGAAATGCAAGCAACCTCCACCCCCAACACAACTCAAATGACACACAGCCCACATCCTCAGTGTGCCAGTCAACTACAGCCCATAAGGCATAACGTACCCAACACTCTAGTCATAGGTAACTCTATTGTCAGGCACACTGATGTTCCACTCACCAGGCTAAACAAGGAGAAAATTACTGTCAGCTGCCTGTCGGGTGCCAGGATCTGCCACATAACACACACACTCAGGTCACTCCACAACAAGTACAAATATGACTCTGTCATTGTCCGTGTTGGTGTGAATGACCTGAGACGTACCTCCCTGGACTACATGAAAAGAGACATGGAGGATCTCTCCGATCTTGTAGCTCAGGCAGGTATAACCCAAGCCCTGAGTAGCATCCTGCCATCACCCAGAATGATACCACAGTACAAGGACAAAATGATTGACTTTAACAATTGGCTAAGCTTCTGGTATAATTCTAAGGGAATCCAGTATCTGTCTGCCTGGGATAACATAATCAACAGACCATGCTGCTTTGCCAGAGATGGCTTGCACCTGTCACCCTTGGGATTCCGGATACTGACAAACGCTCTTGCCACCCCTATAGTGCCTTTTTTAGGCAAGGTTCAAATGACAAATTCACCACCGTAACAGGTACAAGCAAGCAAAATCTGAGTGTAATGCTACTCAGTGCTAGAAGTCTAAACCTCAAAATGCACTCACTCAAGGCACTCCTTAAAATGGAGAACATTGACATCTGTGCAGTGACAGAGACCTGGTTCAAAGCTCCAGAGAGCACCCCTGCATTACCAGGTTATAATTCATACCACACCGTTCGGCCACCAAACCCGGACCGAAGCACTAAAGGTGGAGGTGTGTCCATATTCATTAAGGGTATCCACACCTCCAAGCTAGTTGGGTAGCATAATGCATCCGAGATTATCCAAGTTCAACTAACTCTGGGCAAAACCGCAATCCAGATTGTAGCTTGCTACAGACTCCCCACCATGCCCCAGAATTCCCACTCCTCTTTTCTTGATACACTGGAAAATATTAAGGTACAACCAAACACTCTAATAATGGGTGATTTCAACTACCCTACCATTAACTGGGAAAACTACTCGTGTACCAACTCTTTTGCTTACATTTTTCTGGAAATCATCAATTCCAACACCTTGGATCAACTTATCCACACCCCACCAGGGGCAGCAATATCCTAGACCTGGTCATCTCCAACATGGGTGACCAGTGTTCCACACCAGAGGTCAGCTCCTCATTGGTCAGATCCGACCACAAGCTAATAACCCAGACATCCACATCCCGCTCACACCCCCCATTAGGAAAACAACTGTAAAAAATTTCTCCAAAGCCAACTTCACGCTTCTTAAGACAGAAGTGGCAAACTTCACCACACCCATGCAGATGGACAATAGAGGTACGATTGCTGAATCCTAAACAAATGCACTTTATAAGCACTTACAAGAGTGCATGGATCGTGCTATCCCTAACAGAACCAAGATGCTATCCTCCAAAAAAAGGAAGCCAATCTGTGGTCTTCTGACATAAATAAACTCTACAACAGAAGAAAGAAACTGTTGCAAAAACGAGTAAAATCCCACGATTGGAGGAACTCCCTGGTCAGCCTCAGTAAGAAGCTGAGATCCCTCATAAAATCCTCCAAAGCTAGTTATGAAAACAAAATCGCCACTGATTCTAAAGACAACCACAACGCATTCTATAGCTATGTCAAGACTCTCAATGGCAACACTCAGATCTGCTCTGAGTTACAGCACAATGACACTAAATATACAGAACCAACTGATATTGCCAACATCCTGGCAGATAGGTTCAGTGCTAACTTTACCCCCCTCTCACCCCCTAAAGGGCCCATCTTTATACCAGAAGAATGCAAAGTTCTTGTAATCACAGTTGCACAGGTAAAAACCTCACTCTCCAAAGCCAAGAATACAGCATCCATGGGACCTGACAACATCCCAGGCTGCCTTCTACACGAACTACAGAATGAACTGGCACCCCACCTAGGTACCATGTTCAATCATAGCCTCACCTCAGGCTTTGTGTCCATTGAATGGCACACCGCGACAGTTATCCCACTCCATAAAGGGGGGGGGCACAACAGACCACAGGAACAACTGCTCCATTAGCCTGACGAGCCTGGTCTGCAAGGCCATGGAACATATCATCATGGAACTCATAAAGAAAGACATTGGAGATCTCCAAACTCTGGGCCCCACACAGTTCGGGTTTGTAAAAGGCAGATCATGTCTCCTAAATCTGATAGACTTCTTTGAAGTAGTCACTAAAGCCATAGATGAGGGTAAGGTGGTTCACACAGCCTATCTAGATCTCGCCAAGGCATTCAACACCATCCCCCACTCTGGAATTATAGATAAACTCACTAAACTAGGTATAAATCCCTATGTCACAAGATGGGTTACCAACTGGCTTACTGACAGAACCCGCACTGTGAAAGCAGCAGACTGCAAATGAGACTTCAGACCAGTGACAAGTGGAGTATCACAGGGTTCAGTCCTGTGTCCTCTCCTGTTTGGTATCTACTTCTCTGAAGTACATGCTAACACAGAAGGTCTTTGGCTAACTAAATTCGCAGATGACTGCAAACTAGGAGCCATAATCGAAACTCCTAACGATGTGGGAAAAGGGCCTCACTGAGACAGAAGCCTGGTGTCAAAGCCATGGTCTCAAGCTCAATGCCAAAAAGTGCATTGTCATCCCCTTTGGTAAAAACTCTGTACCCATGAACTACCACATAGGCGGTAGTCTACTTAACACCAAAAGTGTGACAAGAGACCTTGGGACACAGGTGGACAGTAGTCTCTCCTTTGATAATCACATTGCCACAGTGGTCAGGAAATCCTTCTATGTGGCACACCTCATCACAAAAGGTTTCTCATCCAGAAAAAAAGAGGTCATTGTTCCCCTCTACTTATTACTCATTAGACCCATTATAGAGTACAACTCCCCTTTTGGTATGTACCTCACAAGACATCTACAACAACTGGAAAGGCTGCAAAAATACCTCAAAAAGAGGATTACTGGCCTCAAACAGATGCCTTACGCAGACAGACTCAAAAAACTCCAGCTTTACTCCGTCGCATATCGCCTGCTCAGAGGCGATCTCTGCCTAACATACAAAGCTATGTCAAACCCAGAGCTGTTGGACATGCTGCACTTAAAGAAATCCCTCCGAGCTACACGCTCTAGGGACCTAAACCTTGTCACCACAATAAACAGAACATGCTGGAGGGATAGATTCCTGTCCCAGAGACTTCCCATACTCTGGAACAGACTACCTATCTATGTCAAACAGAGCTTTTCAGTAGCACTCTTCAAGAAAAATCTTGATGATTGGATGGGTAATAGGAAATTCACCCTGGGGATCACTTCTGTGGTTCTGCTTGACAGGAGCACAAGAAAATAATTTTTTTGGGTGGCGAAAGCCAGGGTACCTTTTTGGCTAGGCTTGTATAGGCCCTAGGGCCAATAGCCTAGTACCTACCTATGAACCTATCTTTAATAAAATTTCACAAGTATTTTTTTTTTTTTTTAATTAAAGTTTGGCCCAAAACCATTAGGAATGGTAAGAAGAAACAGCACTCTACTCAACAAATGTCACAGTGCATATCTGTCGTGTATTGGAACAGTTTAAGCAAGTTAGTTCGTTAGATTATGGCAGAATTGGTATAGTACTCTAAGGCTGTTTGAGGTTCTGTTGTAGTGTTTAGATTTCTGCAAGAGAAAGAGTTTCTTAAGATTTTTACTGGTAAAGAGCATCAGAGCTTATTGATTCTAAGAAAATTGAGAGGGTGGAGTCAGAAGAAGGAGCTGAGAAGAAGGAAAAATGGCCAGAAATTGGGTAGTAATTACAGTTAACTTCATTCTATACAGAAGTGGAAGGAAAACTTTGATGTAACGATTATAGCTTGCAATGACATTTGCAGGCTACAGAAGCAAACATGCACAGTAGAAATAATTGTAGTTGTACTGTGTACAGGTACAAATGCATAGAAACAGTTGTACTGTGTACAGGGACTTATGTACAGAAATAATTGCAGCTGCACCATGTACAGGCACAGACATATAGAAATAATTATAGCTGTACTGTGTACAGGTACAAATGTATAGAAATAATTGTACTGTGTACAGGCACAGGATTATAAAAAGAATTGTAGATGTACTGTGTACAGGCACAAGTATATAGAAATAATTGTAGATGTACTGTGTACAGGCACAGACATATAGAAATAATATAGGTGTATACTCAACAAGGCAGATCCTAGAATAAACTAGGACTAGCCATTTATCTTTTAATCTGCAAATAAACAAATGAATGTACAGCTTCTAAAAGCCTTGAGTGTATGGGATTGTAAATAACTCCCTTGTTATTACAGTGCAATTCATGACTTGCGATAAAAGTAACAAACAGTGTGTCTGTGTACCACTGAAAGAGAAGCCCCATATTCTCTGTTACAGTCTACCTAATGCACATGAATTAAGCAGAGGACTATAAAGAGGCACAGGGCAGCATTGTAGAAGGATCCAGAGTTAGTTAGAACTAATACCAACAGTTCATAAACAGGAAGTAGCTGGCAAACCTAGTTTAGTTAACACAATTATTTCCCCTCTTCTTCTTAATCTTTACTCTGTGAGAGCCACGGTTCCATCAGCATGGAGATGAATGCCGCTTTCTTCATTGCTGGCATTATCTGAGAACAGCTTATTACCTTTCATATAGGAGCACGTGCTGGGGAGAGAGTGATCACGACACAGAAATTAATGTAGCCCTGTCAGCTGCTACTAAAACTAAATATGATATGAAGCACAGGCAGAACAGATGGACTGGGTGAAACTGAAATAACCTGTGTTTTGGAAAGCTTCATATACATTCAAACAATGTCATACTTGTATACAAGTTATTCAAAGAAATGCCTTTGTTCTGTACCATCAAATGATATATATATATATATATATATATATATATATATATATATATATATATATCTGCAGAAGTCAAAAAGGAGTCTGATTCCTTCTGTTGCATCAGCTAAGACAAGTACAGCTACAAAATCTAGTATGTCCATTTGTATTTCCTTTATTTCTTAACAGTAGAGACAGTCTGTGAAAGAAACACAGACATACATGATAATTTATTTGGTAAGGGTTAGTAAAATGGTCCAGTGCAAACCCTTTTTTAGACACAACACAGGACACCAAATCAATGATAAATATAATATATGTATGTTGTTTGCAGTAGCCAATTCATGTGTTTTATTGGGAAATGAGTAAAGGGAAAAAATATATACAGTCACTTGGAAAACATGCAAACTCCATGTAGCCAGTAGATGAAGATAAGTGCATACCTAGCCACAGAACTCTGTAAAAGAACATTTTACTGCTGCGCACAACCATTGAACAGTTTTTGAGCTTGCCAAAGGTAAACAGCAAAAACTAACAGCATAAAACAAGGTAAACAAAAGAAAATACAGTACCAGATGTCAGTTGGACTGGTAAACTTTAATAAATATATTAAACTTGTAAAAATCCTAGTATTTCATATATTAGCAGCCTTTATTTTTAAAATTGATTTAATTGAAATAAGACCATTAATACCAGCGAGCTAAAAGCAGTAAGTAGTATTTGCCAGTATAGTTCCCTTCGTCCAAGGGCTAGCTCTCAGTCACCACCCCTATGAAAAAGGGTAACCTGCTCCAGTATAGTGAAGGCAAACTTTTTAAAATCGTGACATTGGGTAGAATGTTTGTACAGTGCATTCACATCCATATGATTAACTAGGGTTTTTACAAGTTTAATATATTTATTAAAGTGTATCAAGTTTTTAATACTGTATGCTGCTAAACTTTTATTGCATTTTTTTATATATTTTTATACTTGTTTTGTAAGTACTATAACTTTAAATGAAATAGGGCTTGGCACCTTTAAGGTTATATAATCTGCCAGAACAGTTGCTACTTTGTTTGTACAGAGGTTCCAGTTTGACTTGAATGGAATGAAAATGTTTAAACTCAATTATTTTTAAACATTAAAACTTGTCTGCAGCCCAAATGACATCTGTTATGGCATTCTTGTTTAGTTTTTGAGCGTTGTTAGAATTTCATATGGTAGGCGAGTCTTATTTTTCTGTATGTTTTCTTGTTAGTTTAGTTCCTCATCTTTATCACATTTCCGGACAGAGGCTAGATTTCTGTGCTTCTAGAATCTTCTATTTTTAGTGGTATTTAAACCCCACATTTGAGCTGGTTTGGGCTTGCTTGTACATTACACACCATAGCTGCACTGTTTTTAACCCATTGTGAGGTATTCCAGCTACAGATTTTCCCTTAGAAGCACTTGTGTCATTACCAAGTAGTACTCCTCTTGACCTTCCACCCTTTACCCCCTTAGCTGTCTCTGGCCTTTCCCCCTCAGATTCTGACAAATATGGATGGACAGTTCTCAGTGGTTACTCCTGTCAGTCTGGTTGATATGGGCATCTGAGGCAGTGTAGCAACTGCCTCATGTACACGGACAATCCTGTACTATTACCACCTAGGAACACAATTTGTGAGAGGTGCCATTACATTAAGAACCTAGAGCCTATGCTTTCTCCCTCACAAGCCAGTGTATCTGGCATTGAGAAGGTTGTCAATACAAACACCACACCTATACAACACATATGGACATATGCGGAGGTCCTCAACAAAAACATAACCAAACAAAAGAGACCTTTGAGGCAAAAACACATGTGAACTCCACTGCCCACCACAGCACACATAGTCCACACACCTGTATCTTACAGCCACTAAGGCCTATTCATAAACCCAACATATTTATCATAGGAGATTCCATTGTGAGACACACATATGCCCCTCACCAGGCTTGATAAGGAGAAAGCCACGGTTAGTTGTTTCTCAGGTGCCAGAATCCACTTTATCACCCATGCATTCAATTCTGTCAAGAACAGGTACTGTTATTACTCTGTCATAGTCCATGTAGGTGTGAATGACTTGAGACGTACCTTCCTGGACTAATATGAAGAGAGACATAATCAAGCTCACTGAATATGTGTCCTAGAGAGGTATGTTCCTAGCCTTATGCAGCATTCTACCATCACCCAGAATGATGCCTCAGTATAGACATAAAATGATTGACTTTAACAATTGCCACAGTTTCTGGTGTCATTCCAAGGGGATACAGTACCTGACAGCCTAGGAACACATGGTTGACAGACCACAATGCTTTGCCAGAGATGGTCTGCATCTTTCTCCCATGGGCTTCAGGCTTCTAGCAAAGGCTCTTGCTCCCCCCATAGTGCCTTTTTAGGCAATGCCATGAGATCAAAACTACCAACTTGAAAATTTCATCAAAACGCAAAAAAGGTCATGCTGCTAAACGCTAGGAGTCTAAACATGAAATTGCACTCATTGCAAGCATTCTTAACCCTGGAAGATGCTGACATTTGTGCAGTCACAGAAACCTAGTTCAAAGCTGCAGAGAGCACCTCAGCCTTACCAGGTTACTGATCCTATCATACATTCAGACCCCACACAATGGGCAGCAAAGCAAAAGGAGGTGAAGTTGCAATATATATTAAAGACTTGCACACCTCCAGGCTGGTCAAACAGTATGATGCACAGAAGACACTCCAGGTGCAGTTAACCATTAACAAGACACCTATTCAAATCATAGCTAGCTACAGGACCCTAACATTGACTCAAGACACCCACTCCACCTATCTGGACCTCTTCGAATCTATCAAGATTCAACCCTTTACCCTGATCCTGGGTGACTTTAACTATCCAGTCATAGATTGGAAGAACTACTCATGCCAAAACACAAATCCCCAGAGATTCCTTGATTTTGTCAATGAAAATGACTTGGACAAGCTGGTTGACACCTCCACAAGAGGTGATAATATCTTGGACTTGGTATTAACTAACATGAGTAACCACTGCAGCATCCCTACAGTGTCATCTTCCCTGGTACAATCCAACCACAAAGTGATCACTTTTGAAGTCACCATCTCCCCTGACCTCACCCCAGCTAGGGTCAAACAAAAAAACTTCTCCAAAGCTGATTACAATCTCCTAAGGGAAGGTATAAACAGCCTTGCAGCCCACTCCCTCTCCATTAGGAACTGGCACATATATCCAAACCTACACCAAAGTACTATACAAGGATTTGTATAGCTGAATGGAATCAGGAATACCAGACAGGACAAAATCCTCCTCCTCAAGTAAGAGTAAACCTGTCTGGTGGACATCTGCAATAAATAAACTCTATAATAAAAGGAAAAAATTGCTGTCCAGGACCAAGAAGGAGCAGGTGCCTAATTGGAAGCAATCTCTCCTTAGCCTAAGCGAACAAATAAGAGCACTAGTGAAATCCTCCAAGGCAAACTTTGAGTCCAAACTGGCCACATCTACTAAAGATAATCACAAGGCCTTCTTCACATATGTTCGCAGTCTCAAAAGAAGTACTCAGATCTGCTCAGAACTGGTTGTCAAGGACACTACATACACAAATGCTGTAGATATAGACAACCTACTGGCAGACAGGTTCAGTGAAAACTTAAACCTGTGTCCCCCCTATCAGTAAATCAGGACATCCCCAACACCTGCACTCTCCCCTTATCTCTAGGGAGCAAGTCATCACTGCCCTCTCAAAAGCAAAAAATACAACCTCCATGGGACCTGATAACATCCCCGGCTGCATCCTACATGAACTCAGGCAGGAACTTGCAGCACCATTAGGCACCCGGTTCAATGAAAGCCTGAGTACTGGCTTCATCCCAGCCGAGTGGAGGACAGCCACTGTCATCCCTTTACACAAAGGTGGAGAGTCCATCGATCCAGGAAATTATAGACCCATCAGCCTAACTAGCCTGATCTACAAGGCCATGGAAAGGATTATCATGGACCTCATTAACAAGGACATTGGGAACCTCCAAACACTTGATCCTATACAGACTGGTTCTGTCAAGAGGAGGTTATGCCTGTTAAATCTGGTTGACTTCTTTGGGGCAGTAACCAAAGCCATGGATGAGGGGAAGACAGTGAACACTGTCTATCTTGACCTGGCCAAAGCCTTCAGTACTTTTCCCCATTCAGGTATAACAGATAAACTCTCTCAACTAGGCATGAGTCTGTATATTACCAGATGGGTAGCAAACTGGCTCACTGATAAAACTGACCTAGTCAAAATAGGGGAAGCCACCTCAAGCAGTAGACGTGTAATTAGCTGTGTACCCCAGGGATCAGTCTTGGGGCCTTTGTTGTTTGGGGTATACTTTTCTGAGGTGCAGGCCAAAACACTGGGCTGTGGCTGATCAAGTTTGCAGAAGACTGCAAGCTAGGTGCTGTCATCAATTCCCCTAGTGATGTGAACATTCTCCAAAAGGGTCTCACCCAAGCAAATGACTGGGGCCAGAAACATGGCCTCAAACTGAATGCCAAAAAATGCAACAGCATCCCCTTTGGGGAGAGGGACGTCTCCACAAATCATCACATTAATAACAAGGTCCTAAGCACTCAATCAGTCGTGAGGGACTTGGGCACCCAAGTTGATAGCAAACTGACTTTTGACCACAATATTGCCTCCCATTGTGTGGAAGGCTTTCTACATGGCCCACCTCATTAGTAAGGGTATCTCATCCAGAAACAAGTAGGTCATAGCATCCCTGTATTCTTCCCTTATAAGACCCATTATTGAGTACAATGCAACTTTTGGCATGTACCTCATTAAGCACATGCAGCAGCTGGAGAGACCGGAGAGGTTCCTCACCAGGAGAATCAGGGGCCTCAAACATCTACCATACACAGATAGACTAAAAGCCATGTCCCTCTACTCAGTCTCATACAGAGTCCTCAGATGTGACCTCTGTCTGGCATACAAAGCAATCTCAGACCCCGCCTTGATGGGATTGCTCCATATCCACAAGTCAAGCTCCACTAGAGTAACATGCACGCGTGACCTCAACCTGGTCTGTGAAATCAATAGGACTTGTTGACGGGACAGATTTGTGTCACAGAGACTCCCCCTTCTGTGGAATAGACTCTCCCTCCACATCAAGCAGAGTACCTCATTAACCCTTTTTAAGCGCAACTTGGATAACTGGATGGAGAACAGAAAATACATTTCTGGGATTCCACCTGTGTCCCTGCTGGACTGGGGTATCTGGTGCTGACTTGTCGGAACATGGGCTAAATTCTTGGCTAGGCTTGTAAGGGCTTCAGGGCCAATAGCCTAGTAAGTTCCTATGATCCTGTGTCACTCTCCCTGATGACCAACCAGCTGCTTACAATTTGATTTGAGTCAAATACAGGAGTAACAGACATGCAGAAAGATGTCATCCAGGAAGCCATAGAGGTCGCTTGGTGCTGCTAGCACCTGAGGACCATCAGTCTTCTGTGGACCCAACCCCATTGGATTATCCAAACTAGCAGCTCAAGGTACCTGCAGACAAAGCCACTATAACCAGGGATCCGATCCCTGCTTCAGCCCTCACTGCCACTTTCTCCTTGGCCACACCAAAAGCAAAGTCCTTGAAACCCTTATTGGTTTAAGCAGACAGGGTGTTTATTTTAGCCTTAACCCCACCCCCTGTGGCTGGCATGAGCAACCTCATCATTGTAGGGTCTTCCTGTGCTCACATCTGCATCTGTTTGTTCCCACACTTACAAAGAGTGAGCTACCATCAACCCATGTTCCTAGTTCCTTGCTGATTTTGTCCTCTGCAAGCTTCAGTCTGCAAGTGACAAACAGCCAATCACCCCCCCCCCCCCGAAGATGTGTGACCCAGAAACAACTGTCCAGTTCCCTCTCTCCCCTACTTGGTTATTGTACCAACTTCTGTGCTGCTACTCGAACTCAGGCATCTGAGTTGTAGTCTAGGCTTTATCCCTCTACACCACAGACCTGGACCCTAAATGAGTGGCAAGACTTTGTACTGCAATATTAATGAAACTTTTTTCCTCTCTGACTCTTAGTTTCTACTCCGATATAAAACATGGAAGTAGAACAAGTGGCATGAAGTTTTGTCAAATGTAAAAGGGAAGGAAAACAGCTGGCTCAGTGCCATGTACAGGAAACAATAAATAATCTTTCATGTCACAAGGGTGCTTAATTTACTCTTTGACCTAAGTTCAGGTTTTTATTTTTGAAGTGTTTGTGGTTTATTTGAAATTGTTCTGCCTGTGAGACAGTTTTGTATAATGATTATCCGCTTCCTGTGAATGTCCACGGACATGCTCAGAAGCATGATGACTTAATCTTCCTGGTTTCACAGCAGTGAATTTATAAAATAAAATATTTTTTTTACCTGTGAATGCAATATTTACAAAATAATACTTTGTTTTGTTTATGTATGCATGCCACATTTGCAAAATCTTTGATATATAGGAACAAGCAGAGTCAAATACTACAAAAGATTTAATAGGATATACAGTCACCAAATTTATCAGTACTATACATGATGTTATAAAACTCAGAGTTGAATGTGGCTTCCATTTCTTGTCCTTTAATTTTTTTTCACAATGACTACAGCGATAAATCTGAAGTTCTGCATTTTGACTGCTTTATAGTTTTTTTTCTTCTGTTTTCTTTTCATGATCATTTATACTATAACTCCAGGTACAACGTAAATTAAAAATCCAAACATAGCTGACAATGCAATAGAATCATTTACTGGTGCTGTTTTCACTAAGAATATAAAACAAGCATAAATAATTCACTATGAAGCAAACTTATTTGCTAAGTGGTCTTGCCACATTAGCTACAAAGGATAAATCCAACTGAAGCCATTGACAGAGCAGCAAAACTGTCAGACGTATTGATTTTTGTTTCTTCCTACCAACATTTCAGATAATTTTATAATGACATGGCAGGAACAAGGAAGCACAGTTATACTGATAGCACTTTAGAGTTTTGAGATTACATCAGATACAGCCTGTTTATTCCAGATGTCTCACAGTATGCACTTTCCTTTTTTTCTGATGAGAATCGCTTTTTTGTCAGTCACCAGTAACCAGGCAATAACACTTCCATCAGACGGTACTTTAGATCTGTCTTCTATCTCTCTTTATATTGCATTAGGATTTAGAGAGTCAGTTAAATTGCTGAATCACGAAAATCTAGACAACTTATTGTGTATTATTTCAATCTATTTCAATATGCTAGATAGTTAAATCTCTATGCATAATGGGAAATGCAAGCTCAAGCAATTATTTGGAAGCAAACCATCCAGGCACTACACAAAAAAAATGTCAAAACATAAAAGCAGTTGGACATAAGTATGAAAGTAAGTGTGCATGGATGGATCCAAGTCAGAATCACCTAAATAAAACAGAATAAAAATGCAAGTAGATCTTTCAACAATGCAGTTATATGCCTCTGCAAAAAGGCGTGTCTTAAGGGGCCTTCTAAAACTGTACAGTAAATGGGAGCCCCAAAACTATCACAGTATTAATTCTGCAGCTAAGGGACACAAAATGCAAAGGATCTGCAATCATGAAGACTGTAAACAAATACTGAAAACTACCAGTAGCCACAATCAGGCTGAGTAGAGAGCCTGGGTCAGAGAGATAGCAGGGTACCACCAGCCCTAGCTGATAGAAAGGATCCAACCTCCACAGGGCAGAAAAAAGAAAGACAACAAGCACTTTGAGCAATACATGAAGCCTAGCTGGTAACTAGTGCAGGTCACAAACTGCAGGGGTAATTTGACAGAAACAGGATGCACTAGTTAACAGTTGTGCTGTGGAATTTTGCACTGCTTGCAGCTGATTAAGGTCATAGTCATCTTGCCTCAGATAAATGGCATAGCAGTTATCATGAAGTTAATGCTCAGATTATTCGAGGGAGGTAGGACAGCATTAATAGCCACAGCTTCTGGTTTAGCCAGTCTGCCATTGAGATGTCAACATCTCATCCAGCTGAGATGGCATTGTTAATAATAATAACACCCCTTTGTTAACCAGATAGGCCAGGGTTGCCAGACGTCCCTATTTGGGCAGGACTGTCCCGAGATCAGCAGCCTGATCCCGAGTCCCGCCCTGCCGGTTTAAATCCCGGCCAGCCTCCGCTTTCTTTTTTTTTTTTTGATTGTCCCGTATACCTGGCATACGGGCCAATCAAAAATTGCTAAACACGGAGCTACTTGTGTTCCGCATTAAACACGAGAAGCTATGTGTTTAGCGATTTTTGATTGGCCCATATGCCGGTATACAGGCCAATCAAAAATCTCTAAACATGGAGCTACTTGTGTTGAATGCGGAACTGCAATGCATTAAACACGAGAAGCTCCGTGTTTAGTGCAGAGCCAGTGTTCTTTAATGTGGGACCTTTTTTTTTTTTTTTTTGGTCTTCACTTGCCGTGACAGACCTTCTTTTTTTTTCTGTCCCTACCTGGGGGTGGAAATCTGGCAACCCTGAGATAGGCCCACTGGACACACAATCTCATTTCAGGTGTGACCTGTGAGCAATGTCTGGTTAAGAGACTTGCTCATGGTCACATAGTAGGCAAAAAAAGGCTAAATGAATCAAACCTTATACCACAGGATCTACAGCTCACTGCCTTAACCCTGTACACCAACTGCCAGTCATATTAACAGTTATAATGGAAACAAGAGAGACACAACAGTCCTGAGGGAAGGGGATCAACAGTACATCGATGATACTGAAAACCTGCCCCTCTAATGACAACTGTATGTAGAAATGCATACAGGGAACAGGAAAGACCACAAAATAGAGCCCCTTGGAAAACACAGGTTAGATGGTTGAATAATGAAACAATCCTAGAAACTGCAATGTGGGATTGCCCTCAGAATCAGAGGGTAAACCTTACAAAGGTGATTACCTGCATTAAGACTAGAAGGATCCCATGACCAGCTGTGTGAAAAGCAGAGAGAAGATCAAGGGCCAGATTCTGTAAACCCTACACTAAGTGTACATGATAATTATTCAGGAAAATTCTTATCACATCATTTGTGCTTCCTAGTCACTCAGAAAGATTATATTAAGTGTATATGTAGACTGCACTTTGTGGTAACCTTTTTGAATCTCTGCCAATATTTAAAGCTGCAAGAATATCAGTAGGAAAACTAAAATTAGGGGGAAGAAGGTGTGAGTTATGTCTGTGTTGCCTGTTCACTCAGAACAGTGTACACTTAGTATAGACGTTATTGAATTCCAGGGCAAGTACAAGCAGAGGTACACTTTGCCAATCATTTGTGAACAGCACGTACTGCTAGCTCCATGCTGCAGACTAGAAAAACAGTTATTTAAACTGCTTTTTATGCTTATTTTCTGCTGTTAACCTCAGTAATGTGTTTTAGTGACTGTAACACATACCTCTATAATGTATGTTTGTTAAAGGTATGCCCAGAGTTTTAAAACACAATGTCTGATCCTGTAGCAGCCCATCTTCTGGCCCAGAATTGCTCTTTCAGCCACCTGACTATGGCAAGGAAGATAGATAATTTTAACAGTTTAATGCAACAGTACTGAACAAGAAGTTATGTACTCACCATAACGTTCGATGTATGTAGTCCATCTCGACTTACATTCTTACCCGTGACTTGGCCAAACTTTTCTAGCTCGAAGTCTTCTATTGGCTGGGCTAAGCAGGTATCCCATGGTGCACTGCTCCATATCCCCATATCTAGTTTGCTGCAATACTCATTCATACCCCATGCATACACAACATCCAGATAAGGAAGGAATAAGATAAAGTAAAGGGAACTCTGTTGATAAAAACCTAACCCCAGATCCTCCAGGAAGGGGGACGGTGGGAGGGTAAGTAAGAATGTGAGGCGAGATGGACTACATACATTGAACGTTATGGTGAGTACATAACTTCTTGATGTTATGTAGTCCTATCTCGCCTACATTCTTTCCTGTGGGACAGCATCCCTAGCACCTACATCCTGGGTGGCTCATAGGAAAATACTCCTGAGTACTGTGGAGCCAAAGGACGACCTGCCACTAGAAACCACGTCCAATTTGTAATGAGAAACAAATGTGTGAGGAGAAGCCCAAGTAGCCGCAGCACATATATCATCCATTGACAATCTGGCTTGATAGGCTGTAGATGTAGAAACAGCCAGAGTAGAATGAGCCTTGACTGGAAATGGCAAATCTTTTCCTCCTTCTTGGTAGGCGAAAGAGATGCAACTAGATATCCATCTGGATATGGTGATCTTGGAGACCGGGGACCCAATTTTGTTCTCCAAAAAGGAGACAAATAGTTGATCAGACTTCCGGATATCCTTTGTTTGGTGCAGATAGAAACGTAACTGTCTGTGTACATCCAACTGATGAAATTTAAATTCTGCCTTGTTTGAAAATTGAGGAAAGAATACAGGCAACTGAATGGATTGATTAAGATTAGACACGGAAGCCACTTTAGGAAGAAAAGAAGGGTTTGGTCTAAGAGAAACCCTGTCCTTATGGAAGATTAAGTATGGAGGTTTGATAGAGAGGGCTTGAAATTCTGAAACTCACCTTGCTGAAGTGATTGCTGTTAAGAAGGCTGTTTTCCAGGTCAAGAATTTCAATTCACAGGTAGCTGCAGGCACGAAAGGTGGTGAAGTAAGGGCTTGTAGAACAAAATTGAGATCCCAGGGCATGATAGGTTCAGAGACCGGGGGACGGAGTAACAGAGTACCCTTCAGGAAAGCCCTGCAGAGTCTATGAGCCATGAGACTAGGCTCATTAGCCACATGAAAATTAGAGATCGCTGCCAATTGGACTTTGATGGTAGCTGATGTGGAACCCTGATGGAAAAGCATAGACAAGAACTCCAAGATTGAAGCAATTGGAGCTATATAAGGATCAATTCCTTGGGTATGCGCCCAAATAGAAAACCTCTTCAATTTGCTAGAGTAAATCTTCCTAGTAGATGGCTTATGAGAGAAAGATAAAATGTGAACCACTTCCGGTGAAAATTTATGAAGCCTAACTAACAACGGAAGTGGAGTAGCCAGGCTGTCAACTGGAGGGTCATCAGAGAGGAGTGGAACTGTCCCGACGTGTGTCAGTAAATCTGGTTGGGGGTCCAGGATCCAAGGAGTGTCCACAATGTATGGTTGAAGAAAGGGGAACCAGACTTGATGAGGCCAGTGTGGAGCAGTCAGAATCATTCTGCTTCCCAAGGATTGCACTTTCTGAATCACCTTTGATAGCAAGGGAAATGTAGGGAAAGCATAAAGCAGACCGGAGGGCCAGTCGTGAACCAGAGCGTCCCTGGGTGACTCTCCCTGTGGGGGGATCAGCGCGAAGTAGTTGCTGCATTTGGCATTGAGGGGCTGGCAAAAAGGTCACAGCAAGGCTGACCCCATCTGCTGAAGATTCATTCTGCAATCAGATGATTCAGGGACCACTTGTAAGGCATCAGAATAGCTCTGCTTAGCCTGTCTGCAATCACGTTGAACTTCCCCGGAATGTGCGTTGCCACCAGAAAACGTTGGGAAGTCATTGCCCACTACCACACTCGCATGGCCTCCCTGCACAGGGAGTAAGATCTGGCCCCTTTGCTTGTTTAGATACCACCGTACTGGCATATTGTCCGATTGTATTGCAATCGTCCCTAGAGGTAGGAAGCTCTGAAGTGCCTGCAACACAAGTAGCACTGTTCTCATCTCTAGGACGTTGATATGCAGATGTATCTCATGATCTTGCCATGTGCCTTGGACTGTCCTGCCAAGATAATGCCCCCCTGCCCCATCTGGGAGGTGTCCGTGGTCACTGTGGCAAACGGGATGGGTGGAATGAAGGGCCTTCCCCCATCCAGATTGTTGGTGCAAAGCCACCAACTGAGGTCCTGTTTGCATCTGTCTGTGAGCAAAATGGGGTGAGACAGTGGAAATTTTTGGAGAGACCACTGAACAAAAAGAAGCCATTGGAGAAGTCTCATGTGCAATCTCGCTAGGGGGACCAACATAATTGTTGCTGCCATGGTCCCCAGGAGTTGGAGAACCCATCTTGCCTTCGCTTTCCTCAGGGGCATCAGGATGTGTATTTGCTGTTGTAAGACTCTGATCCTCTCCTGCGGTAAAAATACTCGCATTTGAATGGTGTCTAATTCTGCGCCTATAAAGGTGAAACTCTGCAAGGGCAACAAAGCAGATTTTTCCCAATTTAGTGTTATGCCCAACTGTTGACATAGGGTGATGGTAGCATCCCTGGTTTGGACTAGTTGATGCCTGGTGGGGGCGGTAAGGAGCCAGTCATCCAGATACGGAAACACTTGGAATCCCTGACATCTCAAGTGAGCCGTCACCACTGCCATACACTTCGTGAACACCCTGGGGGCTGTGGTGAGACCAAAGGGCAGTGCTCAAAACTGGAAATGACTGGCTCCCGGCTAGAAGCGTAGGTGAATCCTTGATGCCCTGTCCATTTCTACATGGTAGTAAGCATCCTTGAGGTCGATGGAGCACATCCATACCTCCTCTCCCAACAATGGGAGAATCGATTGTAGTGTGACCATATGGAACTTGGACTTCTGTACATAATTGTTCAGTTGACTGAGATCTAATATGGGTCTCAGGTCCCCTGTTCTTTTCAGCACCAAAAAGAATCTTGAGTTAGTCCCTAATCCGATTTGGTCTGAGGGGACACTCTGGATGGCTTCTTTTCTTAGCAGCTTTGAAACCTCTGAGGCTGCTTGACCTCTTTGGCTGGGTGGAACATCTGGGATTTTTCTGACTGATGGGGGGTCTGATGTAAATGGAATGAGGTAACCTCCGGAAATTATTCGCAATACCCATCGGTCCTGGGTGATGCTTTTCCAGGCTTCCGGATATAACGAAATTCGACCCCCGACTGGCTCTGGATAAGCACAGTCAGGCACTCCCTCAGGAACGAGAGTAGGGAGAGCCGCAAAAGGAATCGTGGTCTCCCAAATTGCGGGGGCCCCCTCTGCCTCTAGGGCAGCATCTTCCTGAATAACCTCCTCCTCCCCTGCCTCTGGAGGGGGACTCACCTTGTGCGGCAGGAAAAAAACCTCTGTGATTTCTTGAACCACATCTTCCCACCCTGCTGGGCCTTGGGGTAAGGCCTCGAAGGAAGGGAAAAACAGACCCCTACAGCAGACAGGGTCTTTCCCTCTTGCTCGCACCTGGTGAGGGTGTCTTTCACTTTGGTTCTGAACAAAGAAGAACCGTCAAAGGGGGCGTCAGTGAAGGAAGACTTGAAGGCCTCCATGAAGTGACACAGGCGCAGCCAGGCTTGTCTTCTAAGGGTGACTCCTGAGCTCACTGCATTACTCACTCCCTTGGCTTCATACGAAATGAGCCACATGGAGGAGTTGACAATGGAATTGAGGGTAGACACCTGAGCATTAACCATCTGGGCCACTGCCTCAGGGACGTTACCCACAAGAGTATCTCCTAACTCCTTGAGGAGATCTCTCTGGAGCCGAGTGAAATGAGACAGATAGTTCAGCGACCGTAAGGTAAAGGTTTCTGACGAGAGGGTATGCTTCCCATACTGGTCCATGGTCCTAGACTCCTTGTTAGGAGGATGGACGGAGGAAGAGGTTTCCGCTACTTTCTTCTGAGTGGCTGCCACCACCGCCATGGCATCTACAGGGACTCCTTTGGACAAGAACTCCTTACCCTGGGGAGAAGAAAGAAACTTGTTGGGACGCCTGGATACAGGCTCCACAGAATCAGGATTTTCCCACACCCTTTGACAGATTAAATCAAAGAGCTCGTCGAAGGGTGGGGACACCCAGGGGGTGGATGGCTGAGCACCAAAGGCCTTAAGGAAGACCGACTCCTCCTTGGAAGGGACTGGACGGCCAGTCACCTCTTTGCTTCAGTATCTCAAGGATGTTGGAGAAGAAAACATCATCAGAGGATGACTTGGGGGACCCCTCCGATTCCTCGAGGTCAGTATCAGAAGTGAGGGACTCATCTTGGAAGTCTATGTGTTTCCTCTTGCACATTTTCTTTCTAGGGGGCTTTTCAGGCATGAACTCTGAAGGGCCCTCAGAAAGTTGGGGACCACTCGTGGGGGTATCCCTAGGCCTTGGTGCTCTGCTGTCCATGGATAGATGGTGGTCAGAGGCTCTCACCAGAGTGGTGGGGGTCTGAGTGACCGATCCGCCTGATGTAGCTGATGATCTGGCTAGCGCAGTCTACATGGCCTCGAAGGCTGGTCCCCCTGAGTCCAAGGACCGGCCAGCCTCTGAGACCATGATGGGAGTCGGAATTCCCCAAGCCAAGGCACCGAGAGGGAGACTCAGAACCGAAATATGTCCCTAGATTTCCCCCTCGGGGCCGACTGAAAAATCCCGAGTCCCGAACCCCGAGTATGGAGCCAATGGGGTCGGAGCCGATGTTGGTACTGATGGAGCTGGTGGGACCATTGGAACCAGACTAAAAACATCACAAGGCGCGGAACACTCCAGCTCTGAAGACAGAGATGCACTCGGAGGAGGAATGATCGAAGCAGGGGCCAGGATGAGCTGCGGAGCCGACTGGGCCAGAGCTGAAAACAATTTTGCCAAAACCGGTGACTGGAGGAGCCTCTGGACCACCCTATCAACATCCACATCCGAAAGGGTCCTGGAGGATTTGGATGACAGGGAGAGAGATCGAGATTTGCTCTCAGGATAGACTGGTCTGAGACTGGGCGATCAGCTCCGAAGAAGTTCCAGTATAATAGGAGCCGACGCCAGTTCCATCAACACTGACACCTCCTGGGGCCCCGAGGACAGTGGAGCCGAGGAGGTCGATGCAATTTTTGTGACTTTCTCCGGAGGCTCCGATGAAGCTGACAGAGCCGGAGATCTCTTTTTAGACTTGGATGATTTAGACTTAGCACTGGGAGAAGAATCTAAGGCCTCTTCGAAAGAGGGTTTCAAGAGTCCCTTTAGGATCAGCTTATTCTTTCTCTCTTGGAGCACTCTGGGACTGAACGCATGGCAAAAGCTGCAGGACTCCTGCAGATGAATGGCTCCCAGGCAATAGACACAAATAGAGCGCCCATCGGTGATGGACATTTTGTACCCACATTTAGAGCACTTTTTGAAACCCGAAGGTTTGTGCTCTTTGGAATCTTTAGGCATACTCACAAGAAACACCAAAAATGCAACCTAAGAGAAAATCTGACAAGAAAAAAAGTACAGTTTTGTACCTACCATAAATGTAGATGTTCGAGGATTCCATTGCTGCAGTCCTAACTATTGGGTATAGTCCGCATCCAGTCGGCCCGAATACCAGAGTATAAGGCTGACGTCGGTCAGGGCGCATTAGACTGACGTCAGTACGTCAGGGTACTAATGCGCATGACCGACGTCATATCCTCAGTCTTTTCTTGCCCCAGATGTCAGAAGATCCTAAAAAGACAAGGCCCAAAATACCTGCACCAAAAATATGTGCAATATATACAAGAATATATACAAAAATATAAGCATGTAAACTCACCTACACAACCACCCCTAAACACAGAGGGGAAGGAGGGAGGGTAAATTGGACTGCAGCAATGGAATCCTCGAACATCTACATTTATGGTAGGTACAAAACTGTACTATGTTCTTCGTCTTCCATTGCTGCAGTCCTAACTATTGGGTAGAATCCCAAAGCAGAGGTAAGGGAGGCTGGCAAATCATAAAGAAGTAGGAGCTGACAACATGCCTTGCAAAACAGCTGTGGCAAAACCAGCCCTAGACTTAGAGTAGATAGGAAGGTGATAATGCTTAGAGAAAGTATGCACTGAACTCCAAGTAGCTGCTTCCAAAATATCCTTAGTTGCCACCCCCCTTAGAAATGCTGTTGAAGTGGCAGTAGCCCTAGTGGAATGAGGCCTAATCCCAGCTGGAATCTCCTTGCCATGATGGGAATAACAAAATGCAATGCAAAAGCCAATCCACCTAGAAATAGTTTGTTTTGACACAGGCTTGCCCTGTGAACTCAAAGCAAAAGAAACAAACAACTGCTGAGACTGCCTAAAATCCTTAGTCCTGTTTAAATAATAACGCAATTGCCTGTGTACATCTAAAGTGTGCAAAATCTTTTCCCCTTTATTTTGAGGGTCTGCATAAAACGTAGGCAAATGAATAGTTTGGTTTAAAGCCACACTAGAAACCACCTTAGGCATAAAGGAAGGATTAGTACGTAATGATACCCTATCCTTATGGAAAATCAAAAAGGGCTCAACTGCCATAAGGGCCTGCAACTCAGACACCCTTCTTGCAGAAGTAATAGCCAACAGAAAAGCAGTCTTCCATGACAAGTATTTCAATTCAGCAGTAGCTGCAGGCTCAAAAGGTTGTAGAGTAAGTTTTTCCAACACAAAATTGAGATCCCAAGCAGGAGTAGGAGCTCTACGTGGGGTCTTATATTCTTTGCCCCTCTAAGAAACTGCTTGAACAAAGGATGCGAAAACAAAGGTGGGTCACAATCATAGTGAGCTGAAATTGCTGCAGCATGAATCTTAATGGAAGAGAAGGACAAACCTTTGTCCAATAACTCAGTAAGATATTGAAGAGCCACACTCAAATTAGGCTCAGAAATCTCCAAATTCTTTGCTGTACTCCAAAATAGAAATCTCTTCCATTTTCTGCGTACACTCTCCTTGTACTAGGTCTTCTAGCTTCCATAATCACATTTAAAACTTGTTGAGGAAGTTGAGACCTGCTGTGTTTCAACACAGAATATGCCAGGCTGTTAGATGAAGAGAGTGAAGCTTGACATTGAGCAGATGACCGTCCTTCTGAGATAACAGATGAGGAATCAGAGGTAAAGGCCATGGAGGCTTCTTTACCAGACTCCGTAGTAGTGGATACCAGTGTTGCCGAGGCCAATCTGGAGCTATCAAAATCATCCTTGGCCTGTCTTGTCTGACCTTTAATAGTACCTTTGGAAGAAGAGGCAGAGGTGGAAAGGCATACACATGAAGGTTTTTCCAACTGAAAGACAGAGCATCCACTTTCCAAGCTGTGTGATGAAACCCCTTTGTGCAATACTGTGGCAGCTGGTGGTTTAGTGGAGAAGCGAACAGATCTATGTCTGGAGTTCCCCATGACACTGTCAGTTTTTGAAATACATGAAGATCCAGTTTCCACTCGTGGGGATCCATGATTTGTCTGCTTAACACATCGGCTAAGGAGTTCTGTGCTACCGGCAGAAACCTTGCCTGAAGAGTTAATTGCAAGCTTAGCGCAGTCTCCCATAAAATCATTGCTTGCCTGCATAAAGGATAAGAATGTGTTCCCCTTGCTTGTTGATGTACCACATGACAGTTGTGTTGTCTGTTAGAATCAACACCTGTCCTGGAAGAAGTAACTCCTTGAAAGCCATTAATGCAAACTGGACTGCTAACATCTCCTTCATGTTGATATGTAGATGCTGTAGTCTGGCAGGCCACTTGTCTTGTATCCACTTTCCATTTAGATGAGCTCCCCAAGCAATGTCCGAGGCATCTGTCGTTAAGATCTGACTCGCCTCTGGCCGGGTCACAGAGAGTCCCTTGTTTAGGTGACATTCCTGAGCCCACCACAAAAATTCTTTTTGAAGGCAAGGTATTATTTGAATGACAGTGTCCAGATCCTGGCAGTGCTGTGTCCATACATTTTTGAGATACCATTGTAGCTTCCTCATATGCAGTTTGGCATTGGGAAGCACCAGAATATAAGATGCCATGAACCCTAATGCTTGAAGGACTGTCCTTGCAGTCAGCACGGACTGATGAGATAGTTGATGGAAGTAAAGTGATAGACTCTTTTGTTTGTCCGGGGTTAAAAGGCCATCTGGGCTGCTGTATTCAGTCTCACACCCAGAAAGCACATGTCTTGAGAGGGTACTAGACTGGACTTTATTTCGTTCACAGAATACCCTAGGCATCTTAGCACTGCTATGACATGTTCCAGATGCTGTAGAAGGTCTTCCTTTTCTTGAGCCAGAATCAGGCAGTCGTCCAAGTAAGGATAGATTTGAATTCCTTGAAGCCTGAAGTAAGCTATTACTGGAGCCAGAACCTTTGTGAATACTCTGGGCAGTAGATAAGCCAAAGGGCAATGCAGAGAACTGATAATGAGAATTTCCAGCTCGAAACGCAGATACTTCCTGCAACTTAGCCTTATAGGCACATGAAGGTAAGCTTCCTTGAGATCTAAAGTTACCATCCAGTGATCTTTGCCCAGCAGAGGTAAAAGCTGTTGTAACGTCAACATCTTGAACTTGGGAATGTCCAAAAACGTGTTGAGGAGAGATAAATCCAAAATTGGTCTCCACGTGTTCCCCTTCTTTGGTACTAGGAACAGGCGAGAATAAAATCCTAGGCCCCTTTCTGATACAGGGACTGGCTGAATGGCCCCTATCTGGAGTAACAGAGAAACTTGCTTGTGAGCCTCTTTTCTTTGTGTAGGAGGAACGTCTGGCATGCCTTTGAAAGGGGGCATTGTATGGAAATAAAATCTGTAACCGTGGTGAATGATATCCAACACCCATTTGTCTTGAGTAATTAAATCCCAATTTTCTTTGAAAGAGACAGTCTTCCTCCCAAAGGAGCTGCCAGACTGGAATCTACTGGCAGCTGAAAAGACAGGTCATTGGGTCTGTTTACGAAAGGACTGACCCCTGCCCTCACCAGAAGTCTGAGCAGGTGAACTCCCTGTTCTAGGCCTAAAAGAACCTTGAGCCCTGCCCCTACCACGTCTAGACCTACCCCTAGACTGGGAATCATAAGCAGGATATGTCCACCCCTTAGCAGGCCAATTTCTACTAAACTTGGTGGCTGCACCTGCAAAAATCTTTAACAGTTTGCATAGACTTAGCTTTGTCCTCCATTTTCTTTAAAACTGCTTCCACAGGCGATCCAAACAACACATCAGACTGTAAAGGAGCATCCAAAATCCTTGTCTTAACATGCTCAGCTAAATTCTGATCCTTCAACCAGGCATGCCTGCGAAGAACAGAACTGGTAGCAGCCACCCTCGAGGAGGCCTGTACAGCATCAAAACCACATTGCAAAGAATGCTTACCCACTTGTTCAGACACATGAACCAAATCCAGCAACTCTTTACACTCAATACCTTCCGCCAAAGCAGCAGCCAGGCTTGTCTTCTAAGGGTGACTCCTGAGCTCACTGCATTACTCACTCCCTTGGCTTCATACGAAATGAGCCACATGGAGGAGTTGACAATGGAATTGAGGGTAGACACCTGAGCATTAACCATCTGGGCCACTGCCTCAGGGACGTTACCCACAAGAGTATCTCCTAACTCCTTGAGGAGATCTCTCTGGAGCCGAGTGAAATGAGACAGATAGTTCAGCGACCGTAAGGTAAAGGTTTCTGACGAGAGGGTACACTTCCCATACTGGTCCATGGTCCTAGACTCCTTGTTAGGAGGATGGACGAAGGAAGAGGTTTCCGCTACTTTCTTCTGAGTGGCTGCCACCACCGCCATGGCATCTACAGGGACTCATTTGGACAAGAACTCCTTACCCTGGGGAGAAGAAAGAAACTTGTTGGGACGCCTGGATACAGGCTCCACAGAATCAGGATTTTCCCACACCCTTTGACAGATTAAATCAAAGAGCTCGTCGAAGGGTGGGGACACCAGGGTGGATGGCTGAGCACCAAAGGCCTTAAGGAAGACCGACTCCTCCTTGGAAGGGACTGGACGGCCAGTCACCTCTTTGCTTCAGTATCTCAAGGATGTTGGAGAAGAAAACATCATCAGAGGATGACTTGGGGGACCCCTCCGATTCCTCGAGGTCAGTATCAGAAGTGAGGGACTCATCTTGGAAGTCTATGTGTTTCCTCTTGCACATTTTCTTTCTAGGGGGCTTTTCAGGCATGAACTCTGAAGGGCCCTCAGAAGTTGGGGACCACTGTGGGGTATCCTAGGCCTTGGTGCTCTGCTGTCCATGGATAGATGGTGGTCAGAGGCTCTCACCAGAGTGGTGGGGGTCTGAGTGACCGATCCGCCTGATGTAGCTGATGATCTGGCTAGCGCAGTCTGCATGGCCTCGAAGGCTGGTCCCCCTGAGTCCAAGGACCGGCCAGCCTCTGAGACCATGATGGGAGTCGGAATTCCCCAAGCCAAGGCACCGAGAGGGAGACTCAGAACCGAAATATGTCCCTAGATTTCCCCCTCGGGGCCGACTGAAAAATCGAGTCCAGACGAGTATGGAGCCAATGGGGTCGGAGCCGATGTTGGTACCGATGGAGCTGGTGGGACCATTGGAACCAGACTAGAAACATCACAAGGCGCGGAACACTCCAGCTCTGAAGACAGAGATGCACTCGGAGGAGGAATGATCGAAGCAGGGGCCAGGATGAGCTGCGGAGCCGACTGGGCCAGAGCTGAAAACAATTTTGCCAAAACCGGTGACTGGAGGAGCCTCTGGACCACCCTATCCACATCCACATCCGAAAGGGTCCTGGAGGATTTGGATGACAGGGAGAGAGATCGAGATTTCCTCTCAGGATAGACTGGTCTGAGACTGGGCGATCAGCTCCGAAGAAGTTCCAGTATAATAGGAGCCGACGCCAGTTCCATCAACACTGACACCTCCTGGGGCCCCGAGGACAGTGGAGCCGAGGAGGTCGATGCAATTTTTGTGACTTTCTCCGGAGGCTCCGATGAAGCTGACAGAGCCGGAGATCTCTTTTTAGACTTGGATGATTTAGACTTAGCACTGGGAGAAGAATCTAAGGCCTCTTCGAAAGAGGGTTTCAAGAGTCCCTTTAGGATCAGCTTATTCTTTCTCTCTTGGAGCACTCTGGGACTGAACGCATGGCAAAAGCTGCAGGACTCCTGCAGATGAATGGCTCCCAGGCAATAGACACAAATAGAGCGCCCATCGGTGATGGACATTTTGTACCCACATTTAGAGCACTTTTTGAAACCCGAAGGTTTGTGCTCTTTGGAATCTTTAGGCATACTCACAAGAAACACCAAAAATGCAACCTAAGAGAAAATCTGACAAGAAAAAACTCACAGACACTCAACACCACAAAAAATGCGGGAATCAGTTAAACTTGAAACAGTACACACACTCTAGAAAGACACACTGAGACCAACTATGTCAAAATCCTCTAACTAAAATGGTTAATGACTACAAGGATAGGAGAATAGAAAATCAAACCTCTAATTTAAATGGTTTGACAAACAGACAGGACGAAAGGACTAGGTCCTCTAACTGAAACGGGCCTAGCCCAAGGGAACAGTTATCAGGATACCACAAAACAAGCACACTACCAAAAGGCTAAACAACACTAAAGACAATTAGCTATGAAAATAGCTTTTTGTTTCAGAACAATAATCTTTCTTAAGACAAGAAAAAGGTACTTAGCTACAGCCAAGAGCGAGACCATGTCCGAGCTACATGAGCGGCAAACGAGATCTGGGATATGGAGCAGTGCACCATGGGATACCTGCTTAGCCTAGCCAATAGAAGACTTTGAGCTAGAAAAGTTTGGCCTAGTTGGAGCCGATATTTGGCTCCAATCCCACGGGTAAAAATGTAGGTGAGATAGGACTACATAACATCAAAATTTCTGTGTCTAATCTGAGGGAAACTCAGCGGTTGATTACTAAGGATTCTTACCTAGAAAAGTACAGTTGTGTTGTGTAGACAACTTACCATAATTTTAGATGTTCGAGTAGGTCAGTGTTGCAGTACTGATTGTTGGGATTTTATGCAGTGCAGAGGCCTATTGTCTGGCTTGAATACCAGTGTCTTTCTCCTCCCCCAGTTGGGCACCATTACTGGACATCAGGACTTTGGGAGTATAAGAGGTGCATTTTCCAGCACCATCTTCATACCTTTCTTCTGAATACTGGAGGCCAATACCTGCAAGTAGAGCATGACATGTCCAACTGACCTACAATTACATACTGATTCCTTGTACTAGAGAAGCCAGAATTGAGGAATTGGGGTGGAGGGAGAATGGACATGAGAACCCACCCCAACTCTAAGTAAGTAGAAAATAGGAGAAGGATGGTGGGAAATGGTACTGCAACATTCGTCTACTCATACATCTTCAGTTATGATAAGTTATCTACAAACTGTAGTATGGTTATTGTAGTCAATGTTGCAGTACTGATTCTTGGGAAGAGTTCCAAAGCAGACAAGTGGGGTGTTTGGATTGGACCCTGATCCTGGGACACTTCTGCAGAATGGTTGAGGTGAACCCAGCTCTAGCCCTAAAAATGGTTCCCAAATGATAGCGATTGGTAAAGTTGAAGACAGAGAACCAGGTGGCAACCTGTAAACTAGCCTGTGTAGGATTCCTTTCAAAAAAGGTTATGATAGTAGCTTTAGCCCTGGTAGAGTGTTTTCTGACTACAGCAAGGACCTGTTTTCCATAATGAAAATAGAAGATGTTAATGCAGTTTGCAATCCACTTAGAGATGACCTGTTTGCCTACTGGTCTCCCTTGCTTACTCTCTGTAAATTCCACCAACAGCTGGTCTACTCTGTTAGGGAAGCTGGTCCTATGCAAGTAAAATCTTAGCTGTCTGTATACATATAGGGTGTGTAGAATTCTCTTTCTCCATTGTTTGGTGGTTTGGGAAGGAAAAGCCTGGTTTAAGGACATCACTGACACTACCCTAGGCAAGAAAGATCAGTTAGTTTTGAGGGTGACTTTGTCCCTATGAAATATTAGGAAACATTCTTTTGACATTAATGCCTAGAGCTCTAAAATTTGCCTAGGTGAAGTGAGGCAAGAGCCGAGCAGAGGGCTGCTTTTCCAAGTTAAAAGTTTATAGAGGCAGAAGCAGCAGGTTCAAATGTGATAGTGTCAGTTTGTCAAGCACATAGTTTAGATCCCAGGAAGGAGCAGGATTCCATTTGTGTGGTCTGAGGTGAACCTTGCTGAGTATATCTGCAAGCTGACTATCCTGACCTGGTATATAAGAGGTCATGGGGATGACACTCATCTGGTTGGTCACATAGCAAAGTTGTACAGCTAATCTGAATACAGGGTAAGAGTGAGTACCTCCCTGCTTGTTTATATACCACATCATTATGGTGTTGTCTGTCAGAATTTGGAGGGTTTCCAGGACTTGGTGTATCTTGATAGGCCCATAATGCCAGGATTACTGCCATCATCTCTTTTAAGTTGATAATGTAGAATTACCTGATGCCTATCCCAGGAACTGGTACCTTGAATTTCCCCAGTTGAGCTTCCCCAGGCAAAATCTGAGTTGCCTGTTGCCAGGGTACAGGTTGCCTGTGGTAATAGGAAATAACTCCAAGTTTTCCAAAATGTTGTTTTCCCACTAATGCAGCTAGTTTTTGGGCAAAGAAGAAGTGGTATGGAGGGTCTCCAAGAATTGCTGGTGCTGATACAGTACAGCTGTGTAAGTAACCTTACCACAACAGTAGATGTTTGAATGGTCACTGCTGCAGTATCTTCAGCTATATGGGTTATATCCTGCCATGGATCTAACAGCTGGCCAGCTTCCAAAGTTTTAGGATACTTTTCAGATGTCCAGGCAATAAGTTTGGGCTGAACATAATAAATGTCAGGCTTGGGCACCAAGCCCTTCAGAATTTTCATGCCAACAGAGAGAGAGAGAGAGAGGGAAGCTAAAGCCCTGAGAAGGACAATGCTAGGAAAATAATCATAAGTGTCCACACCCTGGCATAAACATACAAAAGTAAGGGGGTGAGGGAGGATGTGACTGCTGCAGCAGTGATCATTTGAATTTCAAATGTTATGGTAAGTTTACTCACACAACTGTCATGTGTTCTTCATCTTGGTCACTGCTGCAGTAGCCCAATCTATATGAGTAGATGACCATAGCTTAACATGACTTAGGGGAGGAAGGATAAGGGTCTCGGTCCAGTCACCAAAGTGAATGGTCATAGCAAAGTCTGTCCTTAACCTGGAAAAGGAATCGAATTTTTAGTGTTTTGTAAAGGTATGCACAATGGACCAAGTTACTGCTTCTAGAGTACTTCTGGAATCCATTCCTTTCCAAAAGTACTCCGATGAAGCCAAGGCCTTGGCATAATGAGATTTGATCCTGCCAGAAATAGTTTTGCTGTGGCAAGTGTAACAAAAAGGAATGGCATGAGATAACCATTTGGAAATAGACTGCTTTGACACAAGTTGCCTTTTCTTCCTTACCTCCACAAGAAATGAACTGATCAGAAGTTCAGAACGATTTTGTTCTGTCAAGATAACATCAGATTTGTCTGTGAACATTTAAGGTAAGAATATCCTTTCCTCCCAGTTTTGTAGATCCCTGAAAGAGGACATGGATTTGGGTAGTTTGGCTTAAGGTAAACTCAGATAACACTTGCATAAATGAAGGAATTGTTCTTAAAGAAATGTTCTTTGTGGAAAATGAGACAAGGCTGATGCACCGTAAAAGCTTGCAACTCCTATACTCTTCTTGCAAAAGTCAAGGTAAAAAGTAAGACAGATTTCCATGCTAAGAACCTCAAGTCAGCCTAATGAGTTGGTTCAAATTGAGCAAGAGTTATTAATTTGAACACCAAATTAAGATCCCCAAAAGGAGCCACCTGTATTCTAGAAAACTTTGTATGCAAAACCCCTTTCACATTAGATTGCATTGAAAGAGGGAGATCCATGGGCAGACATGCTGAAGTGACCTACAAATGAGCTTGAATGAGCAGAGATTTAGGCCATGGGTAAGTAACTCACACAAATAAAGCTGAACCAAATAAACACTAGCCCTAAATGTGTGCCTCCTCTTTTCTTGGCACCAACTAGAAAACATTTTCCGGATACTAATAAATGATTTTCTAGTAGCAGGATTTGTTGTCTCCTTTAATACTTGTAAAGTTCTCATAAAAAGGTGCCTAAAAGGTATTAAGATTATATCATCCAGGCAGTCAGTAATAGTTGTTATAGTTGGGATATATCAAACACCCATGGTCTTGTGAGAGTACATCCAGTTGGTGAGGAGCATATGGTAACTGACCCTGGTCATTCCAAAAGCAAGAAGAACCCCATGTTGCATGTGCTAAAATGGGGTCACTACAAAATCTTTGGAGAGCCTTATGAACCTTCAGAATGACCCTGGGTAATAAGCATACTGGAAAACTCCTGTCCAAAGAAAGGGGAAAAAAATCTGTCTTCCAGGGCTTCAAGAGTGAAGTCCTGTAGCAGAATTTCATCAACTGATAGCAAGGGTGGAGGCAAAAAGATGTGTTTGAGGAGTTCCACACAGCAGGATCAAATCTTGGAAAACCTCTTGAGAAATTCCATTAGTGAAGGTCCATCCTGGTCATGCTCAGCTTGTCTTCCACACAATTTTGCTCTGACTGCATACAAGACTGTAGAGTGAAATTGTGCTGAAAAGCTATAACCCAGACTACTATGGCAAGTCTCCATAGATGGTAAGAACTGGTTTCCCCTTGTTTGTTTACATACAACATCACTGTGGTGAGACTGTAAACAGTTATAAAGGTCCCAGAGACCAAACAGGGATGAAAGAGTTGAGAACATTTATAAATGCCATTATCTCTTTTATTTTCTATGACAGTGCCAGCTGGATGCAAGGTAAAATATGAGTGGTCCGAGTAACCAGCATTGGCCACAGCAGTCACCCACCTGCTGCTGAGGTACTATATCAGCCTACTGTGGTGGTAAAAACTGTTTAACAATTTTCTTCTTTTTTGTGGCTGGAAGAAGGTGGAACCAGGGAACCAGTAGGATGTTCCATGGTTAAGCTGTGAAAGATGCCTGATTCCCAGGGAAGCCTAGCAGCAATAAACAGTAAAACAGGTAAACTGAAGGGAAAAAAGTAACCTTTTCCCCACTGAAATGCAGAAAAAAGTCCTTTAAACACTTACTAGAGTTCCCAAAAGTAAAATAACACAACTTTTACTGCAAGAAAAAAAAGTGTAAAGTTAATTTTAACAACATTTTGCCACAAAATTAAAAAAAATAATAAGTTTTTTTTTCCAGATGGGAACTTATCTCCCCAGCAATGGAACATCGTTAGGCAACCATCGATCCTCGAAAGCCCACAGAGTAGCGCTCTCTTCAGCAGCTGGAAAGCTGTGAAGGGCTTGGAACCCAAACCTGACATTTAGTCATTTCATCTCAAGCTAACATTTTGGGTGCATGGAAGATGCCCTTAAGCTTTGTAAGCTGACCAGCTATCATATCCTTGACATGATATAACCCATATAACTTAGGCTACTGCAGCCATGATCCATATAAAGAGCATCAAAAGTTGTTTAGAAACCATTGCAGCTTCATCATGTGGAGTTTCAGAAGGAGAATCATTAGAATGCAAGAAACCATGTAACCTATGGCCCCCAGAAACTATTGTTGTGATGGCCTGTTTGCTTTGTAGGTCAATGAGGTGCTGGAGTGGAAGGAAAAAAATCTTATTCTCTGAAAAGAAGGCCCTCTATTGCACATAATCAAAGACTGCTCTGTTGTGACTTCTGGATACTGAGGGTTAGACCCACCTTTGGGGGGCAATATGTGGTGATTTGGAAAGCTGACATGAGTCCTGCCAGTGATTGGGCCTGGATGAGAAAATCTTCCAGGTAAGGATAGATGTGGACTGTTTGAGTCCAGCAGAAGGCAATAACTGGTGCCAGACATTTGGTGAAAACTCTGAGAGCAGTGGACAAACCAAATGATAAGGCACCAAGCTGGTAATAGGATCCCCCTGCCCTGAAGCACAATAACCTCCTGTGTTCCTACAGAATAGGACCATGACTGTAGGTATCCTTTAGATCCAGAGTCACTATCCACACCCTGTCAGAATAACTGGTAATAGTTTTTGTAGGCTCAAGGTTTTGAATTCTGGTACAACCATAAATTTGTTTAGTTTTAATGTAGTATAGGTCTACAAGTGCCTTCCTTTCTGAGGGCTAGAAAGAGACAGGAGTAAAAGCCTATTCCTGTTTTTCTTTTTCCATGGGTACTGTTTAAATGGACCTTTGAAGTAAGAGGTCCTGTAGGAGAGAAGATATCAGTTTCTCTTGCTGCTTTGATGGTGGGGGAATACTTGAGAAAGGGTAAGTTCTCCACAACTGCAATGTGTACCCATTGTTGATGATATGTAAGACCTAGTTGTCCTGGGTAATGGTATTTCATTTGTTGTAAAAGGAGGAGAGCTCTCCTCATAGAAACAAGGCAATAGGGAGGGGGTGGATGAGATTTTTGGGGCAGGGGAGTGAGGGAGGTGCTGATCATAGTCACAACTGCTTCCAAGGGGCAGGGTCTTCAAAACCCCAGGTCTGATACATTGTTCAGTTTGTCACTTACTATGATAACTGACTTTTTTCCCTATGGTTTGCTTGGTTTTCTCTTTCTTGGGGACAAGGGCCACGGTTAGCTTGGGTAATTCCTGTTGTATCTTGTGGTAGAAGTCAGAAAAAAATCCTTGACATTTTTATCACTTTTTTCTTCTTATCCAGTTTTTCAAACACCTTCTCAGCTGGTGGTCCAAAGAGAGACTCCTTATTTAAGGTAGCATCAAGGAGCTATGCTTTTACCTGATCTAAGAGTGTCCAAGTCCTTAGCCAGATATGTCTGTGCATGACAGACCCCATAGCAGCCTTCCTACATGATGCATCTAGAGTATTGTAGCCATATTTTAGTGAGTGTTTGGGCACCAGTTTTTCATTGCACAAACCCGAAATGTTCCCATGGAAGCACTTATCCTGTATCCCCTCTGCCTTAGATTTGCTTTGTTCCTGTCATGTCTGAAGTATTTGTGCATATGGAATGGACTTTTAAGAGCTCTCATGAGCAGGGTGGCTTTGGTGCAAGTCTTGTCAAATATGTCAATCAGTCTGCTCTCTCTGTCATTTGGGGAGAGGATCCTGGTTGCTTTCTAATTTTCTCCCTTTGAGGACCCCATGGACAGTGCTACTAGATCCACCACCGAATTTTTATAGAGGTGTTTGCAGGACCAGATCACTTTGTAAACACATCATCAAAGACCTCATGAACTAGAGAATAACCAATGTTGTAGGAATTGAAAGGTTCAGGAGCTTTCCAAGATTAGCTTGAACCTTGGGAAATTATTCAGATTCCTGAATGAAGGCCTTTTTCATCTTATGAAGGGTGTCTCCAAAGGATAAATCCTTAGATGGAGAAGATGAGGATAAGATGTCTTCAGAATCTGAGTCAGTACACTGTTAAGGAGGAAGGTTATGCACATAAGCCAGCTCATCTTCATCATCTGACTTTGAGGAGTCATAGTCTCCCTGGGGATGGGGAATGACCCTTTTTCTTTTAACAGGGTAGGCTCCTTGAACAGGATCTTTTTCCAGGCTGGACTGCATGGATTTTGTGAATTCCTGAACTACCTTAAATCCTGTGATGAGATCTGGGTTGAAGAGCCAGGGGATTCAGTCACCATGGATTAGGACAAGTCTACTTGCTTCTTGGGATGGGGTGTTTTCAGTTTGGAATAGGTCTTAGGTCATGGATGGGCAGCCATGAACACAATCTGATTCCCAGGTAATTCTTCCCTTACTGTCACCAAGGAAATACCACCCTCACCCTCCGTCACCAGGACCCTGGCGTCAGAAGCCAAATCCTGGACAGTGGTCTTGGACCTAGCCATCAGCTTACAAAGACCAAGCTGAAGTAATTACAGCTGCCCACAAGGTCACACCAGAGGACTCAGGCCTAACAGTTGTTAGACAAATGGGCTACAAAGATACCTCACCTGTATCAACACTGACAGGGTTTTGTGGAGAATCAGACAATGAGATCTTGTCGGGTTTCCTCAGGTCCTTCTCCTTCTGACATTTATCTTTGCACTTTTTTGGAACAATAGCCAGGATTCAGCAGATGCCTTGGTGTGCAAAAGCCCAGGTCTAACTGAGTCTAAGTGCGGCTGGAATGATTCAGCCCTCCGCTTAATAGTTTTGTTATTAAACTTCACACAGAAAAAAAAACAGGGATATCGTGTTGAGGCCCAAAGAAAAAAAGACAATAAAAGTGGAAATCCTTGTGTTTTATTTGCTTCCTACAATTAATGCAATTGTTAACTTTTTTAAACATTAAGCATTAATAAACATCCCCAGTGGGGTACTTCCCTTTAGACACGCTGGTGTAACAGACTAACCAACTAACTGGAGATGATAAGTAAATTGGCCTTGCATCAGACTACATTGTAAGAAAGAATGAAATATGCCACCAGCTGACACACCTGTTATTCCTACAATGACCTGATGTCCAATGGCCAGGGATGTCACATGGCTGGGGGAGAGAAAGACTCTGGTATTCAGAGCTGCCATGGGCTTCTATATGGCAAGAAGTCCCAAGAATCAGTGGTGCAACATTGACTACAGTAAATAAATGTAATATTCTTAATAGGTCACTGCTACGCCTAAGCTATTTGAGTCCCACCCCTCTCCCCACTGTGGAACACCTTTCAAAACTTTAGGGCACCTTCCACATGCTGCAACTTTCAGAAGCTTAAGGGGAGCTCCATATAAAGAGAGTTTGCGTGCCAATTTCTTCAAAGCTTTTTTGCCTAAAAAAAAAAAGGGAGGCAAGAGACTTGAAAGGTTAACACTGGGAAGCAGACCCAACAGTAAACTGTATTCACAACGATAAATACATTCACACCCCGGCAATACAAAAAGGAAAAACAGGTAAAATAAAAGAACTGGAAGGAGAGGTGGCATCAGCAACAGTGATCTATTAGAACATCTACTGTTATACTAAGTTTACTTAAACTTGCACTATGTTCAACATTCAGATGAGTTTTGCAGTAGCCTAACATAGTTGTGTAGATTATCATAGCTCAGAAACTAAGGGAAGAGGAAAATAAACCAAGAATCTGCGAGTCCCTTGAGAATGTCCCAGCAAAACCTGTTCTGGACCTGGGACAGGAATCCAGTTTGCAGTGCTTTGTAAAATGTGCAGAGGGAGAGGAATCCAATTTGTACTGCTTTGTCAAACTACAGAGGACCAAGTTGCTGCCTCAAGAGTCCACCCCTTTCCAGAAAGTCATAGAAGAAGCAAAAGCCCTGAAGAATGGACCCAGACCTTCTCTGGAAGTGACTTGTTATGATAAGAGTAACAAAAAAAAAAAAAAAACAGTAGCATAAGACAACAATTGGAAATTGCCTGTTTTGACAGTGAATTGTCCATTCCTCCTACCCTCATAGCAAACAGCGATCAGCTTTCCTGAAGGTTTATGTTTTGTCTAGGTAGTATATGAGCTGCCTGTGGACATCTAGAGTGTGAAGAACCCTTTCTTCCCTTGGAAGAAGGGGAGATTAATAATCTGTCATAATGTAAATTCTGAAACCACTTCAGGCATAAATGAAATGTTAGGTTTGAGAGACACTCTTCTTGTGAAAAAATGAGGTAAAGCTGACTCACCATAAGTGCTTGCAGCTCAGATACTCTCCTAGCAGAAGTCAGAGCAGTGAGTCAAACAGTCTAACATGTTATGAGCCTCAATTCAGCTTCCTGAGCTTGTTCAAATGGAAAAAAGAGTAAACTTTTCAAGCACAAAGTTAAGATCCCATAGAAGAGCCACCTGTTCCCTATGTGGATTTATAGCAACATCCACTTTCAAAAACTGTTTATCTTGAGAATGGTTAGAAGAGGGTTGAGGGCAGATAAGCAGAAATGGATGAAAATGCACCTTGGAGGAGGAATAAGAAAGGCCAGAAGACCTTGACTTGACACAAATAAGAACCAGAGGGCCTTAAAAAGGTCATTGTTCTTGGACAGGGATCAACTAGAAAATCTTTACTTGCACATATATGATTTTCTAGTAACAGTTTTTACCTCCTTTAGTATGTGTTGCACATCCTCAGAAAAAAAATGCCTTAAAAGTATCAAAGTTCTATCATTTAGGCAGTGAACTGAAGACTTTTCAAGATGGGGTGTATCAAACAATCCTTGTCTTATGTGAAGAAATCCAGTCTATGAGAAAACCTGTGGTAGTTTTAATTGGCCAGATAAAAAAAGAAGGCTAACCTCTGTTGCCTGGGCCAAAAAGAGTCACCACTACAATTTTTGGAAAGTCCTTCTGGA
Source organism: Protopterus annectens (assembly GCF_019279795.1). NCBI lineage: Eukaryota > Metazoa > Chordata > Ceratodontiformes > Protopteridae > Protopterus > Protopterus annectens. The sequence goes on along the minus strand of NC_056725.1, from coordinate 1,327,021,162 downwards.
TCTTTAGATAAACCCTGGGTATCAGTAGAAAGGGTGGAAAATCATGCAGGAACATTCCCACCCATAGAAATGAGAAGTCATCTGACTGCCAGGTGTGTCTGCAAGGAGTCCTTTGCAAATTTTTTAAGTTCTGTGTTCTGAGAGGAGGTAAACAGATTTACTTGAGGTGTCCCCCACCATTGGATCACTTCTTGGAAGACCCAAGAATGAAGTTTCCATTCAGTGGGGGGGGGTCTGTTTTTGTTTTGCTTAGCTTGTTTGTAATTAAGTATTGCTGTGACAGAATGTATGAAGACTGACTAGTCAAACTGAGCTGAGTCACTATCTTCCAGGCTACCATAGCAAGTCTGCAAACAGGGTATGATCTGGTACCCCCTGTTTGTTTGTGTTCACAACTCAGTGGTGTTCTCTGTGTAAATTTGTAGAAGTCCTGGAGACCAAACAAGGTCTGTCTTTCAAAGCATTGATAACTGCTAACATCTCTGTTTTTATGTGCTGCTGTCTTTTATAAGAGATCTACATAACTTGCACTTTCACCTCTTTGGAGACCATTCCCCATGCCAGGTCTGAAGCATCATTGGTGACAGACTGGAGTGAGATTGGAAAGGAGAATGGAATTCTTGGATTGCAAAAGATCTGGTCTACTCAACAGAAAATCTCACTTTTTGCAAATCTCAAAAGAAGGATCTGAGTCCAAACTGACCTTAAGTACCACTGGATCTTCTTCATGTGGAGTCTAGCCAGGGCAAGCATGAGAATTATCCATGCCATGTACCCCAATACCCTGAGTAATTCCCTTGAAGATACCTGGCTTTAAGTGAAGAAACTCAGGAAGAACTTTTGCAACATCTCTGCTTTATCGGGAGGAAAAAAGGCTCTAGGCATAATCTATCAGACATCCCAGGAATACAGTTCTGTGAAGATTTTGTAAGTTGATTTGAAAACCCAGACTGAGTAAGAGATTCTAAACAGCTGCAAAAGACTCTTGACAGTTGTAGAAAGAGTCTGCAAAGATAAGGCAATCATCCAAATATAGAATGATGCGAATGACTTGGAGTCTGTAATAAGCAGTTACAGGAGCCAGACACTTTGTGAATCCCCTTAGTGCAGTGCAAAGTCCAAATGGTAAGGTAGAAAACTGATGATATAAGCTTGACACAGAAAACCTTAGAAAAAAATCTGAACAGCTTGGCAATGGGAATGTGAGGACAAGCATCCTTTAAGTCTAGCTTTACCATGAGAGCTAAAGAAGGGAGCTGAGATGAAGGAAATGCATTTTGAGCTTTGGAGTCTTGACAAAAAGATATAGAAAGGAAAGGTCCAGCACAGGCCTCCAGGACCCTTCCTTCTTTGCTACCAGAAAATAATTCTTGAATAAAAGCCTTTCCCATCTGTCAGGGGCACACTGGCTCTACTACTTCCTGAGTGAGCATCTGATGCAGAATGGGAGGAAACAATAAAACCTGGTTCACAGAGCAAGAAGGCATCCCTGGAACTGGGGGAGGTACTCTTAGTATTCTTAATGCCAAGTGTACCCCTGCTAACTTACATTTAAAACCCATGTTTCTGCTACGGTCTAGTACCATAGGGGAACATGAAGCCTCAGGTATATGTAAAAGATGCCAGGGTGGGAAGAGGGAATCCTGATCAGGCAAACAGTCATGCTGACTGGGAGGACTGGCCTTGATTTTAGAGGCTTTCCCTTTCTTTTTGGAGCCTCTCGCTATTGCTTTTTAAACTTGTTTAATGACTCCTTGTTGCTTAAATTGCTTATTGAAAAAGGAGAATGAGGAGAAAGATACATTTTATTTGCTTAAAAAAAAAGTGGGTTTGAAACATCTGAGTCATCCCTTGAATAAACGTTCCCCTTTCATCAAGCTTCTTGAGCACATCAGATACATGAGGGCCTAACAGAACTTTATTTTCCAAGGGAGAATTTAAAAATTCAGTTTTAAGATCTTCAGGAACATTTTGCGAACTAAGTGAAGTTGAGCTTTTCATTATTAACCCATAAGCAGCAGCTCTGGAGGAGACATTTGTAGCACATGCTTAGTAACTTGAGAAGCAGTTGTTAGTGAGGCAGGCAAGGAATTTCCTCAGAGAAAGATGTGTAATAATTAACATTTGCATGCTCTCTAAAGATAAGAGTAAATATTTTCATATATGTGTGATAGTATTAGAAAAAAATGTGTTCCTCAGCTTGTCAAAAGCTCTCACATACTTATCAGAAGGAATGTGGTTAAGCAGCAGCAAACTGTTTAGCGGGAGTTTTAGATAGGTTAGCAGCAGCAAACTGTTTAGCGGGAGTTTTAGATAGATGAATTACTGCTACATCTGCTTTAAGACTGCAAAATGAATATTTATGATTCTAAGGTACCCTGTATAACCTATCAGACTTTCTGGAGGCAGGAGTTTCAGGGTTGGCTTAAATGTTATGTGTTTACCTCACAGACACACGATCCAGATTCTGATTCTCATCTTTAGTCACTGTATATTGGCTTGGTATGTAATAATCTGCAGACTGATTGCCTAGTATTTACTTATGTTCCTTTCTATGAATGAGCTATCCAGTGCTGGTATTGGGGTTTTGGAGAAGGGTTGGCATGATGGTTAAGGTCTTCATCTCACAGATACATACAGGATTTGATTTTGGCCTCAGGTTATTGGCAAGGTTTGTAAAAAAAATTGCAAAGTGATTGCCTAGTATAAACTCTACTCTTGGTATGGGGGTGCCTGGTCTGAGTTGGAAATCACACAAAAATGCTTACAATGAAATTGTTTTATTGGCCAGAGGGCTATTTAGTCAGTTTACCCAGTTTTTATTTCCTTTATTAATTTCATGCTTTTGTGTGGCTCTTGGCTTATTCTCTCAGAGCTCAGCAATGCCTGGCATCCTCGCCTGTGTTCTTAAGAGTGTTTTGCTTGCATCTAAATCCATGCATGGCAATATAAGTATTTTGACTTAAAATATAGCACTTCTCTAAGTTAAGTGCAGAGACATAGCTGACTCAGTCAGCACCCTGGGACGATTCCACAAGCCAGCGCCCCACCCCAGGTAGCTCTTCAGTTGAAGAGCAAAAAAAAGTTCAGTGTCATACCCTGGTGGCTACAGTTAGTACATCCATGCCACTGCCCCCCACCCCCCATCCAGCTAGCTTTTCCATTAAGGAACAAAAAAACTTCCTTGTAATAACCCAATCACTAACATTCTAGTGATTGGATTACTACTACAGTCACATCCATGTGCCCCTCCCCCAAGCTAGCTCTTCCACTGAAGAGCACAAAAAAAAAAAAAACAGTTCAATAACCCAATTGCTACATTGTAGCCACTGGATAAGTTTACCTCCACACTTATCCCTCCTGAAGAGCAAAAAAAAACAAACAGGATGTTGGCTGGTCGATCGTGTCTTCTCAACACACTGCACTCAGGACAATTGCTGCTCCCTAGCTAGACTTCTGGTTAAGTATGAGAACATTGATGTCTGACACCTCAAGACTGGTGACACCGCCACGATGCATCGGAGACCACCGGTGCAATTAACCATAGGCAAGACTGCTCTGCAAATTGTAGCATGTTACAGGCCACCCTCACAAACTCAGGAACCTCACATGGGCCTTCCTGAAAACACTAGGGGATAAATGTATCACCAAACACCATCATACTAGGTGACTTCAATTACCTAAATATAGACTGGGAACACTACTCAAGCCCAAACACTAGCCCAAAAGTTCCTGGAATTCATAAACTCAAATGCCATGGAACAACTAGTCACCATCCCACAAGGATCTCATCATCACGAACATGGGAGCACAATGTTCAATATACCCCTCACTGGTGAGATCAGATCACAAACTAATCTCGCTGGAGGTCCTCATCCCACCCCACCTGAAATAAAAACACTTCTAAAGACTAGTGTGGTCTCCTAGCTGAATCACTTACAAATGTCTTCTACCAGCACCTGCAGGACTGCATGGATAAGGCAATCCCAAGCAAAACAAAGACTGTACCAAAGGCAAGCGTCCAGTCTGGTGGACCCCAGCCATAAACAAACTCTACAACAAAAGGAGGCTACAAGCTCACAAGATAGAGCAAAATCCTTAAAAGGTAAGACACCTTGATCACTATAAGTAAAAACTAAGAGCTCTCATAAAATCATCCAAAGCAAATTTTGAGGAAAAATAGCTAAAGACTCAAAAGACAATCATAAGGCCTTCTTTAGCTATGTTAGAAACCTGGGAGGAAACTCCCAGATATGCTCAGAACTAGTTCAAAATGATGTGATTACTGATCCTACAGACATTGCCAACATACTGGCTGACGAGATATCTATACCGCAGCCCCCAAACATCTCGCCCAAGTGAGAACTGCTCTCTCCAAAGCAAAAACACAGCATCCATGGGACCTTATGGTGTCCCAACTCAACGAGGAATTAAACCCACAGCTAGGACAGCTGTTTAATCATAGTCTTACCTCTGGATACTGCAACTGTGGTCCCACTTCACAAAGGCGGTGCCTCCACCGACCCTGGAAATTACCGGCCCATTAGCTTGACAAGCCTTATCTGCAAAGCCATGGAGAGGATCATAATGGACCTCAACATAGGGAATTTGCAGACTTTGGATCCATCCCAGTTTGGCTTTGTCAAAGGCAGATCATGCCTTCTAAACTTGGTTGACTTTTGAAACAGTCACCAAAGCCATTGATGAGGAAAGGCAGTCCATACAGCCTACCTCGATCTGGCGATACAATACCACTCGGGTATCATTGAAAAACTCATCAGCTTAAATGTTAACCCATACATCACAAGATGGGTTGCAAACTGGCTGAGTGACAGAACCCACAGGGTCAGAGTTGCTGGCGCCATGTCAGACTCAAAGCCTGTCACAGGTGGTGTACCACAGGGCTCAGTCCTGGGCCCACTCTTGTTTGGCATCTACTTTTCTGAAGTACAAGCAAACACAGGAGGGTTATGGCTGACAAAGTTTGCAGATGACTGCAAACTATAGTAGAAAACACATCTGACACAGATATCCTTCAGAAGGGTCTCACAGAAATGGATAACTGGTGCCAGAGCCATGGCCTAAAGTTAAATGCCAAAAAGTCATACCCTTGGGAAAAACAAGGTTACTAGCTACCAAATAGGTGGCAATCCACTGAGCACAGAAGAAGTTATCAGGGACCTGGGGACCCAGGTTGATAGTAGTCTGTCATTCGACACCCATGTAGCTAAAGTAGTTAGGAAGACCTTCTACATTGCCCACCTTATCATGAAGGGATTCTCATCTAGATCAAGGAGGTCATAGTCTCCTATACTCATCACTCATCAGACCAATGATTGAGTACAATGCCCCATTAATGTATCTGACCTGACACTTGCAGCAGCTGGAGAGGCCACAAAAGTTCCTCACCAAAAGGATAAAGGGTCTCAAACATCTGTCCTATGCTGCCCGACTGAAAGAACTCCAGCTCTATTCAGCGCTTGCTCAGAGGTGACCTTTGCCTAACATACAAGGCCATGTCAAACCCAGATTTGATGAATATGCTTCACCTCAAAAAATCTAGATCCATCAGAGCCACAAGGGCGGCGTAAACCTCGACATGGCTATTAAGCTGGAGGGATAGATTCATCACCCAAAGACTCCTATGCTGTGGAATAAAATCCCGGTGTATGTGAGGCAGAGCACCTCGCTGGCCTTGTTCAAGAGAAATCTTGACCAATGGATGGGAGATCGCAGATATACCACAGGGATTACCTCAGTGTCACTGCTCGACAGAGGCACAGCAAAATAATGGGTCTAGTTCCCCATACAAATAGCCTAGTATGAACCTATGAACCTATGAACCTAAGTATACTGCTGTTTTTGTTTTTTTTTTTTATTATTATTTTTTTGCAGTTTCTACATTAACACTGTAAAGTGCATTTGCTTTTCTTTGGCCTTGCTGCTGGAGGGATTGCTTTGAAATCACCATAAAATGACTTTGTATGAGTTGCTGTAGCTAGCTGTTTTAAGTTAGCTTTTCACTTTTGGCTAACTACAGTGTGATTTTACATTAAGCAGAATCGGGGTGCTCTTTTAGTGGTAGTAGGGGACAGCCTGGTCTGTCTGATTTGGAAATTACTGAGGAAGTCTTAAAATTAGGTTGTTTATTGGCCAGAGGGCTAGTCAGTTATCTCAGTTTTTTCATTGCCTCTGTACATTTGAAACATTTGTGTGGCTCAAGCTCAGCAATGCCAGGCATCTTCTCTTATGTTCTTAGAGTGTTTTATTAACATCTAGTACCATCAAGGCCAAGATAGCTGTGGTGGTGGTGTTGCGGTAGCGTTGTCGCCTCACAGTTAGATGTTGCCCATTTGATTCTCAGTTAGAGCGTCTTCTGTGTGGCGACATGCGTGAATGGGCGTTCCTTCGTTGAAGGTTGTGCGTTAGGCCCGGCAAGCCAGCACGTAAAAATCTACTGCCAATCATTAGTGTACCGGAGTTCCGCTGTGGCGACCCCTAACCGGGAAAAGCCAAAAGACACAACAACAACAACAACAACCATCCAGGCCAAGATAAGTGGCTTGACCTGAAAGTTATTTAAGTATACTGTTTTTTTTTTCAAATTATTGATTGCATTTCTGCATTTTAACACTGCAAAGCACATTTACTTTTCTCTGACCTTCCTGCTGAATTGATTGCTTTGAAATCTCTTTATAAAGAGTTGTTTTAGCTAGTTATTTTATAAAATTTCTGTTAGTTTTTCACTTTTGGCTAACTACAATGTGATTTAACATTCGGCAGAACAGTAGAGAATAGCGGGTCTATATTATATTTTCGAAAGTTTCAAGCATCGAACGCCATATGAGCGATGTTTGAAATTTCGAAAATAAAATAAAAAAATAAAAATAAAAAACTATACTTACCTAAATGCTGTAGGCAGGGTGGCCCCTGCACCCTCCTATGTGGGGACTGCGCCCCCCACACCCCCGCTATTTAAATATTCCTACTCTGAGATCGCACTGCATTGAAGTAAAGGGAAAATATTCCGCATGGCGATTTCCGTGTTACATGCATGACGTTTCGACCAATCGGGTTCGCTCAATACGTGTTCACCGTTTACAATTCTCGATCACGCGATAGGAATCCAAGGATAGCCTGGTCTGTCTGAATTTAAAATCATCCTGGAAGGCTTAAATGTGTGGTTGTCTTATTGGCCAGAGGGCTGTTCAGTTGGTTAACTCAGTTTTCATTGTCTTTATATATTCATTGCATTTGTGCAATGCTGCTCATCATATGGCAATGGTTAGCAGTGCCTTGTATAGGCTCAGACACTTAGAAACCAACATTTTCCTATAAAACTACCCAGCACAGACCAGCATATGCTGAAGTACTTAAATGCAATCTTCCTAAACCCCAAAGATTATCTTCCACAAACCCAAAAGCACTCTGTAGAAACAATACCCAACGTTATGCATTCATCCATACCCCATGCAGCCTCAACTACAAAGCCCATAAGACAAGGCAGCACACTGCCCTATACTGTAGTCTTAGGAGACTCCATTGTGAAACACCTGATGTCCCACTCACCAGGCTGAACAAGGAGAAAATCACAGTCATTTGCCTATCAAGAACCTGGATCTGTTAAGTCATGCATGCACTCAGGTCATTGGACCACATGTACCAGTATGGCTCAGTCACACTCCGTGTGGGTGTAAGTGACCTGAGATGCCCTTCTCTGGACTACATGAAGAGAGACATTTTGGAGCTCTTGGATTATGTGTTCCTGGCTGTTATGAGTCTAGTGTTGCACAGTGTTCTATCAGCACCAAGGATGATGCCACAATATGAACAGAAGATGACTGATGTTGATAGTTGTCTTAGTTTCTGATGTCATTCTAAATGTATACAGTATTTGTCAGCATTGGAGGATATGGTCAACAGACAACGTTGCTTTGCCAAGGATGATCTGCACCTGCCCCATGTAGGGTTTTGAATACTGGTGAAAGCATCATCCTCCTCCATACTGCCTTTTTTAGGCAATGCCAAACTGGCAAAACTTCTGATATAGCAAAATCGACCCAAGGGAATCTAAAAGTATTACTGCTCAATGCCAGGAGTCTAAAAAAAAACTCCACTCCCTCCAAGCTCTCCTCACCTTAAAGAATACAAATATCTCTGCAGTTACCAAGACATGGTTTAAAGCCACTGAGAGTACCCCAGAAGTGCAGGGCTACAATGCCTTCCACACATTTAGATCAGCTACTGCTCAGGCAAGGACTAAGAATGGAGATATCTCAATCTACATCAAAAGCAAACACACCTCAAGGTTTGTCAAAAAGGATGACTTATTTGAGCTTCTCCACATTCAAATTACTATAGGTACAGTCCCATATCACATCCTTGCAAGCTATGGATCACCCTCTATGACCCACAAAACACATAGTTCATACTTTGACATAGTGGAAACACTTACCATTTAACCAATACCATATTCATGGCTGACTTTAACTACTCCTCTTTAAATTGAGATTCTAGATGACCCCAAACTTTCAGGTCCAGAGATTCCTGGACTTTAACACAAACACCCTGTCCAGATAGCTCATCCACTCACTAGGGGTGCAAACATACTGGACCTGTTACAGATATGGGAGAAAGCTGCATCCCTGTCAGTGTAGTGTCTTTTCTGGTAAGGTCAGACCATAAAGCTGCCTCCCTTGAAATAAAAATCAATTAAATTACTCAGCAAAACCTGTAACAGTTAGGAACTATTCTAAGGCAAACTTCCTGTTATTAAACTATAACCTGACAACATTTCAAACCCCTCCAAACCTGGGGAGCACAGCAGCCTATGTGGAATTTTCCACAGAAGCCCTGCACAATAATGTTAACAGATGCATAGAGACAGCTGTGCCTACCAAAAATAATCCCAGAACAAACTCAAAAAGTAAACCATCCCAGTGGAATTCAAACATAAACAGGTTTTACAATAAAAGGAATAAGTCTCAGCTAAAATTAGGAAGTGCAATGCCCAGCTGGATAAAAACTCTGTTATCAAGCTAAACAAACAACAAAGAGGACAAACTGCATCTACCAAAGTTAATGTTGAGGTAAAGATCTCCCAGCCCAAGGACAACTACAAGACTTTCTTTAGCTATATCCAAAACCTCAAAGGCGGTACACAACAGTGTGCAGAACTGGTTGTAAATGGAGCCATGTTCATGGAACTGGAAGATATAGCAAGTCTTTTGGCTGACAAATTTATCTCTAGTTTTAACCCCATATCTTCCCCGTGGCCACACCACAAGAAATACCATCCAAAATACCCCCCAATTATTACTAAAGGGCAGGTGCATCTAGGACCTGATCCAGTATGCAAGAGATGTAGTTATACAATGTCACTGGAGGCAAAGACCAAAAACACAGCATCAATGGACCCCAATAATATCCCAGGATTCCTTCTAAATAGCCTGAAACATAACCTATCAGGATCACTGGAGTCTCTATTTAACCATAGCCTCCAGACAGGGTTTGTGCTACATGAATGGTGGGCTGCAATGCTCATCCCTCTGCGCAAGGGTGATCCATTAATGGATCCTGGGAACTGCAGACCCATAAGTCTCACTAGTCTCATATGTAAAGTCATGGAAAGACCTATCATGGCATGGATTATAATGACATAGTAAAGCTTCAGACACTGGATCCAACTCTGTTTGGCTTCATCAAGGGCAGATCATGCCTACTCAACCTAGTGGACTTTTTGAAAAGGTCATAAAGGCAATGGATGAGGGTGAAATGGCGCATACTGCCTAGCTTGACATGACTAAGGCATTTGATACAATACCCTACTTAAGCATTGTAAACAAACTCACAGAAATAGATGTTAACCCTTATGTTATGCATTGGATAGCCAGCTGGCTCTCAGATAGGACCCAGGAAGTTAAGATAGGGGAGAACACCTCCATAAAGAGGAGGGTCACTAGCAGAGTCATAGACTCCCCCCAAGACATTAACATCCTACAGGAAGGACTAACATGGACAAATGTCTGGTGCCAAAACTACAGAGTAAAGTTCAATGCTAGGAAATCCATAATAGTACCCTTTAGGAAGTCGACCACCCTAGGAAACTAGCACATTGATAACACACCCCTATAGGTATATCCAGTATTCAGGGATTTGGGGATGTATTCAGATAGTAACCTGGCTTTTGATCAACATGTGTATATGATAGCAAGGAAATCATTTTATGTTGGTCAACTTATATGCAAGGGCATTGCATCTATGACCAAGAAAGTCATTGTTCCTCTGTATTCAGCCATCATCACACCTATCACTGAGTACAGCAGCCCCTTCAGTACATACCTGACCAGGCACATGCAGCAAATGGACCATCTAGAGAGTTTTCTCACAAAAAGAATACAGGGCATTAACAGCATGTCTCATGCAGATTGCCATAAAGCCTTGTATCTTCACTCTGTTTCTTAACAGACTGTTGAGACAATCTGTGCCTGGCATACAAGGCATCCTTGGATCCTACTCTGGAGAAGCTTTTGCTTATCCACAAAAGCAATAGCACCAGAGCTACTCAGTTCAAGGGCTTAACCTTGCTTGTGATATAAATAGGTCATGTTGTAGGGAGAGGTACATGTCTCAGGGAGTTCCCTGTGTCTAAAACAGGCTTTCCATTCATATGAAGCAGAGCTCTTCCCTAACCCTGTTAAAGTGTAACCTGTGCCAGTGGATGGAAAATTAAAAGCTCACCCCTAGCCTAGAGCTCATGTCTCTAATAGACAGGTACAGATTGTAATTCATGCCCTAGTTTACTTACACCCCTTAAAATAACCACTAAGGCACAAAAACTTGGGGGATGCATTTGAGATGTATGGCAAGGCTTATAAAGATCCTAGTGATCAGTAGCCTAGTATACACCAATGAGCCTAATCAGATAAACGTGAAGCAGTGAGGAAAAACATTCTCTAAACCAGTCAAAACAGGAGGAACAGCTAAAGCTTTAGGTAAATCCAGGTGTAACAAATCATGATACATTTTCTTTGCAATCTGAGTTTTATTCTGCTTCCATTGAAAAACCTCTTTCATCTTAAATAAACTCTCAGGAAAAGATATATTTTCAAGTTGAACATCTGAAAACATAATCAGGCTGTTCAGATTGAGAACAAATTCCTAAAGTACAATAATCCCCCTGCATTATCTGCTCTTCAGACTAGAACTCCAAGTCAAAAAGAGAAGGAAGTTTGTTTTTTTCTTTTCTTACCTGAAGAAGTATTAGGCAAGGAAAAAGCAGCAGACAGCGCCTTAGCAAATCTACCATTTCAATGGAATTAGAAATAGGAGCATGCAATATTTTATCACTATGCTCATCTTTCCTAGGAAACATCGGGAAAATGACTAACTCATAGGAAGATATTCATTCCAGATTCAGGTCCCCTATCCTGGCTGAGTGAAGAACTTTCACATACCCCTTCCGATGAGACTGACAAGAGTGTTTTCCCTTGCCCATCAAGGGCATCCCTACAGCTGCAGAGGCCATGGTTATCCCCCAGTTCATAGTGGCTGTTAGATGCAACAGCAAAGGGACCAGGGGAAGTAGATGAGCAGTCTGAGGAACCAAGCATGACATAACAGGAGTTGGGCTGACATCCAAAGACCCCCAATAACTATCTTCTCCTTGCAGATAGGGGAAGGTAAAAGCATGGAGACCAGTAGCTGTTTCACAGGTTAGCTGAGAATGAATAGAGGGTAACAGAGCACAAGTGGTACTGAGGAAAGTAAACCAGTGACATCTCCCACAATCAAAATATCCTGCCCCAAATACACAAACCCATACGAAAATTCTGTCAAAAAATAGATTTTTTTAACATAAAGTTCACATAAGCATTTACATAGAAATTCTCATAGAAATACGACAGTTCAAAAACATACAGTTTCCTAGTTAATACAGCATTTTACACCAAAAAACAGAAGTTTTCCTCACAATAATTATTATTATAGTAGAAGGTTTTCCCAAAGGGAACTTATCTGCCCAACCTTGAATGATCACTAGTCAAACGGCAGTTCCACTGGGCCAGCTAAAGGAGTACACAAACTCTATCTTGAGCTCTCCTTAAGCTCCTGACAGACTGTGTGAACGGTGTTCTAAAGCTTTTAAAGCTGGCTACTGGCAAGAGACAGAACCCAAACAATGTACGCTACTGCAACAGTGAGATAAATGTTGAACATATATTGCTACTCTGTGTACATCAGAGACAACCACCATGCAGGCTATAGTCTGGGAATACCAGGAAAAGATCCATGTTCTGTATTCTTTTATAAAGGACAGACTGTGCAGACATTGGGGATAGTAACCAGGCAGGATAATGGCTGGCGCCAGAAAAAAAGAGATCTACAGTCTCCATTCCTGGTCAGAAGATCATCTGGTCTTGAAAACAAAAAAGATGGAGAGCAGTAATGCCATTAAAGTGAGTGGGAAAGGAGAGCACTAGACCTAAGAAAAAAATCTATTTTTGATAGTCATAATTGAATTGTCAGACACAGTCATTTTCATGACATCACTCCATGCTCTCAGAAAACAAATTACGTCAAATAATATCACAAAGAGGTAATGTAGAAAAGAAGATTAAGAATTTAAAACTAGAAGTTGAAGTTATGGAGTGCCCGTGAAGTGAAAGATTTGATGTAGAAGGTCTAACACAGGTTACATCCCAGCATGATGGAATGAGTCCCCAAAGTAAGGAGAAAAAGGAAGATCAGGAGACGTCTGAAGAAGAGATATGGACATGGGAAAGAAAAAGAGATTTAATATGGTGTAATATTTATGCAAAGGAGAAAACAAACCTAATCAATAGAAAAAGAGCAGCACCAAAGATATTTGAAGAGAAATACAGGCAAAGGAATCTGGACATGGAAAATTTTACAATACAAAAATAAGAAGACAAAGAGGAAACGTAGAAAAGGAGATTAGTAATGGAGACATTAAAGAAATAGAAACTGAGGTTATGGAGTACCTGCAAGGTGAAGGATTCAGTGTAGAAAATCTAACTTCTGGTTAAAAGTATTAACATCTTTGAAGATTTAGCCACGAGTAAGAACTACTTATATGCACACCCCAAACAGACACCAAGCTGGCTAACAACTGGAAAAACAATGTTCCTACTTAAGAGTGAACCTGCAAGTTACCTTAAAAATGATAGACCAATAACTTTTGTCTTCTGATTACATATAAACTATACACTGGAATTGATGCTGACAGAGTTTATAGTCATTTAGAAGAAAACTTAATTATGGCAATAGAACAAAAGGCCAATAAAAGAAAGTCATATGGAGCAAAGGATCGTTTGTTATTAATTAAAATCATAGTGGAGAACTGTAAAAAGGGAAGAATGTAAGTATGGCATGGCTTGACTACAAAAAAGCATTTGACAGTATCCCACATTTATGAATAAAAGAGTGCTTAAAAATGTATAAGATACACCCTACACTGAATAACTACATCACAGTGACCGTGAAACAGTGGCAAACCACTTTGCAGTTAAGCCATGATAAAGGACAAATTATTATTCCAGGGATAAAAATCCAAAGGGGAATAGGGTCTGTTCCCATTATGGCATTAGAAACCCAAAATATTTGGAGAGATTAAAAACCAAAGACTTTACTACCCAGCTTTGGTTGGCTTCTTGGCGGCTTATGGAGGTCAACTTAAGCTAATGTAGCATGAAACTTTAACCACCAGTAGAAAGGCAAGAAATCTTGTTTTATGGTTTACTTTTCTTGCTGAGCACTTTAGGGACATTATATTTTGTATTCTAGTCTAAATTATTCTGTTGTAGTTTATTTATTATTTTATTTATTTATTTTACATTTGTTGACCGGGATAGTCCGACGGGATGCATGTCCATTTTCAGCGGAGGCCCGGGGAGAAAAGCTCCAAGGGTAAGCAGATGCAGCATTACATAATACCAGCATTACATATTACAAACAGACTATTTACAATGATTACATAAGTAAGCAAGTTAAACAAGTTCCAGATTAGTTACATTAGGTTAGTTGCAGATACTCTATTACGCAGTCTGTAAATTGTTTGAGGTAATAGTATAGCAGCTACAGTCATTATTTCTCAGTAACAATACCACACAAACCACGAATCTCCAAAAGTAGAAAATGTATTAAAGATGTAGCACTTCGGCTCAAAGCCTTCAAGAGTAAAAAACACTAAATACATTCAGTCTTAAATAGTATAAAACATACTCAATTAAAGAATCAACCAATAAATTTAATTAGATACTATATTTCCAATTACATTCCTTACTGAACCCAAATGGCTCTGTTATACTTTAAAATAAAAATACTTTCTTTTGCTAATAACTTCTCTTTAAAATTAGTACATTCCCCTAAAAACATTTTTACTTTTTCCAAAATACACCCTCTTATATTATCTGGTTTAGCACTTTTTCCAAAATACACCCTCTTAAATTATCTGGTTTAGCATTAGGAAATAGTGCAAAATAATTGCCCAAAGGGCTATCTATTTTTTGTTTTTGATGTCTGTGACATGTTCTTGTAGGAGAGTTTTAAAAGCTCGACTGGTCTCTCCAATATAGAATAAATTGCAAGAGCACTTCAAAGCATAAATTACTCCTTCTGTGTTGCAAGTGTAACACCCTCTAGCATAAAAATTAACTCCATTAATTTTGTGAAAAAAACTTTACTATATATTTACAAATGCAACATCTGTTCCAAGCCTCTGTGCCTCTACTATTGAAAATTCCTGTATCTATAGTGACATCTGGTGGAATAAATCGATTATGTACCACCATGTCACCTAAATTTCTGCCTCTTCTATAAGAAATGTTAATGTTTCTGCAGCAAAAATTTAGATCTATAAATAACATAGGCCTTCTTTAACTACCTGTTCTGACAAAACATTATAAGTAGTCACAAAATGTACTTGTTTCTTGTTATTTTCTAAATTGTTATTCTCACTATATTTTCTTAGGGTTCCAGTCTTATTTATAAATAAATGATTTCTAATGGTACTACTATCATTATTTTTAAACTTGTATCGATTTTCTATTACTTTAAGTTTAGACTGTTTTACCACATTAATGTCATATCCTCTCTTAACAAACATATTTTCTGTTTCTCTTATCTCCTTTTCAAAAGTACTATCCAGACTACATAGCCGTTTACTGATTCTCAAACGTTAATTGTATGGTAAAACAGACAATAAATGTTCTGGATGGCAACTATTACCATACAAAAATAAATTATTTTGTTCCAACTTCCTATGAATAGTTGTACAAAAACCCATTAAATCAATATCCAAAAAAAATAAATTATTTTGTTCCAACTTCCTATGAATAGTTGTACAAAAACCCATTAAATCAATATCCAAAAAAGTAACAATTTCTTCTATTTGTACTCCATCAATCCATTAAATCAATATCCAAAAAAGTAACCATTTCTCCTGTTTGTACTCCATCAAACTGGAAACCATAATTATTTACTTGCAAAGCCTGTATAAAGTTTTGGGCATCTAACCTACTTCCCTTACACAGGAAAATCAGATCATCTATAAAGCAAAAACATAGCATAACTTGTGACTTATAAAAATTATGACATATATATGATCTATTTCAAATTTGGCCATTACAATGTTGGCATACATAGGAGCAAATGCAGCCCCCATTGCCGTACCTTGTTGGTGAAAAATCTCGTCATTAAGCAAGAAAAAATAATTTTGCAGACAAAAAATGACTAATTCTATTACGAAATGAGTCAGAAGGGAGTCTCCTAAAAATACATAATGGTTGTATGCCATCTTTATGTTTAATATTAGTATATAAGCTTCTTACATCCAGACATAGCCAGTACATATTATCTTTACACACCTTATCACTTATCTTATTCAGAAAGTCCTGGCTGTCTTTAATGTATGATGGTATAGTAACCACATAAGGCCTTAAACATTAATGCAACAAAACACATATTTTTCAAAAAAATGTTTTTCAGCAGAAATAATTGGTTTTCCACTAAGGTTAGAAATACCTTTGTGTATTTTCGGTAGACAGCAAAATAATGCAATACGGGCTTTGTCAGTATTAAACCTTTTTTCCACATCTTCCTTGGTAAAATACCCCAAACATAAACCTTTCTGTAATAAACTTTGATATTCCCCAATGGCTGCATAATATTCCGCTATTTCACATTTAACATACACATCATTATTTAAATGAGCATAACACATTTCCATATAATGCACATAGTGAAAAATTACCATTTGGTTACCTTTATCCACTTTTTAACTACTATTCATCAGTCTGCACAAACTTCTTTAAACGCAGACCATTGCTCCTTAGTCAAGTTGAATTTTACATTGTGCACAATATGAATAAACTCACAATATAAAATTTCAACTCGATAATTCAAGACAGAAATAAAACTCTGTATGTGTATATTACTATTAGTATACTGCGGAATAAACTTAGATTTGTATTGAATCTTGTCAGTATTTAAATTACTATAAGCATTAATTGAATCACATATATATTCATCCTGAGAAGAAATACATGAATGAAATGAATCATCCAGACTTTCATCACTTTGCATTAATTCCACATTATTTTGTTTATCAAAAAAATCAGTCAAGTGCAATTTTCTGCCTAATCTAAATAATTCACTTTTTAAAACATGCACCCTCAATAAAACTGTAGGGATATATTTAAAACAGAAATAACTAAGTCAGAGACATTAATACCAGATAAATTTAACACCAAACAGTCAGTACAGTCACACTTTTCAGTTCCACTTTGTCTTCATAAAGTTCTTCCTGGAATCTTTTCTTGCACTTCCCCGTTGCCCCCAGGCATTCCAACTTCTCTTCTTACCCTGGACTTTTTGTTGATAGCCATTCCAAAAACAGCTGTTCAAATCAGCTGGATTTTGAGGAGCTGGTAAAGGTGGATAGCTCTCATTCTCATTTTCACCTTCGATAGTAGCTTCAGTGTTGTCCGAAGTAACAAAAGAGACAGACGCTGAGGCAGAAGTGTTCTTAAAAACTTTTCCACCCCCACGTGACTTTTTTGACCTATTATTCTTACGTTTCCATAGAAATGCTGTGTCCATATTGCAGTCCTTAATGTCTCTATTGATTTTGCCACTTTTGCGCTCTACCAGTTCATTTTCCAAGTCCTGCAATTGTATGTTTATTTCCCCCAACAATTCATCCAATTTAGCAGTACAAAGAGTTTTTGGAGCTCAGAGATCACCTGGAGTATTTCCTCCTTCAGCTGTCGTTGCTGAAGGAGGTCTCTCTCCACCAAAATTCGTACCCACTTCATGGAACACTGGTGAGCCGCAGCTATCCATCTCTTCCTAAAATTGTTCTCATCCTGACTTTCTGAGTCAAATGGAGGGGTAGGTGACTTAAATTCTCTCAGTCCCCGAGGGGCTATATTTAGCTCCACATATCTTTTAAGGTATAAAATATTTAAATGTGTGCTTGTTTCTTTTAGCAAAAAGTTTTAAAACTTATAATTTAGTTCACATAGTTCTGCCAATAAAGTAGCTGTACCAGCTGAACCCACTGCTAAAAATGAATTAACAAAACAGCAATTTCTTTTGTCTACATACTGGTCCCATACATTCATTAGGGCATTTGCAGGAGCACTGGTAGCAACATCTGCAGGTCTAGATGTTCTTTCATTCAACTGGAAGATGTAGTGTTCCATTGAGCATTGTGTACCATCCACTAAATCTTCTCTAAAAAGGTGAGGGATGTTATGTGAAGGATCTGTAGCCATATATGTAAAACACCACACCTTTTTGGTGTGGTGATTTACATTCTTTCTCAGTAAACTTGTGTATGTATTTTTTGTCAAGAATTGAACTGGTTGTCACTATAGGTACTTAGAAAACTTGAGGCCTGGTATAATACTGGAAGCTTGTTTAAGTCTTATGATAAGAGTACTGCCATATTACTTCATAACTGTTTATGCTGGGCTTTATTGGAACAAAGACGATTCAGAAGGAAGAGCAATCATGGCTAAGTTAGATGCACCCAAGTGTAAATATGTTTTAACTATGGTTTATCAGCCTAACATTGATTTTCCTCAAGTTTCTCAATATGTGTTTCAGCAAATAGCAGTTCTTCAACAGAGAACTATCCATCGCTTTGGGGATATGGGGACTTCAATGCTGTTGGTGATGAGGCATTAAACAAATCTCGCCAAGTGTTGAGAGGCACTGTAAATTACAACTGAGTATCAGAAAGTAAACAGAAACCACTGGCCTTGGCCTTGTGGGTCCACTTTCAAATTTCAGAATTCCAAAACTTCGAACCTCTAAATATCGAAGCCCAGAGGACTGAAGTTTGAATCTTGAAACAAAAAAAAAATCTAAAGATTAAAACGTCAGAAGTCACGTTTTTGCAGGGGGGGCCGTGCTACTTAAATATACCAACTCAGAGATCGCACTATAGTGAAGAGAATGGTCAAGTTCCTGTACCTCACTGTATGGTGATCTCCATTGACAAGTTTTGAGATTCCAAAACTTCGAACCTATGGGCTTCTGTATTTACAGTTTCGAAGTTTTGGAATGTCTAAATTTGAAAGTGGACCTGGCCTTGTAGATATATGGGGGGTCATGTACTCACACCAACCAGAATATTTGTTTTTCCACTCCTTCAGGCACTTATAACAGAATTAACCTTTTTTTGGTTGATTTAGTCCACCCTGGTTTAATTCATTCATTCATTCTGCTTTATTGCTGATGTATTAACAGAGCATCTGTCAGTACAGATACTGCTTCAGCCTCTAGCTCTCAAAGTAAGGCTAACATTCATAGGCTATACCTACTCATACTGAAGGATACCAAGCGTTTGCATTTTCATAATAGCACAGTGAGTTGAAACCATCTTTACAGTATCCCTATTGTTCCCCCTGCCGGGCATCCATTAAGTTGGAAGTTAAAAGTATTGCTCAGCCAGCCAAAAAAGTGTTGCATATTGAATTCTAAAATTGTTGATTTGGAAGTTGTCATAGAGAATGAGACTGCTACTTTCAAGTGGCTAAAATCTGTCTACACAAATAGATCACTGTTACATTCCCTGAGAGGCCCTAAATGTGAATTAAATACATCTACTAAAAAAGAAGTAAACTGTATCTTCAAAGAGCAGTTTTAAGATCTTGGGCAATAAATGGGTTTGACTAAGAAATTATGGAGCCTAAGATAATACTGCAACTGACTATAAACACACTTCTTAACTACCTTGCAAATAAGGGGAAGAGTAGATACAGGGCAGAAGTCCTCTAGAGACTGCAGGCACATGGATGATTGTTTAGGACTGCATTCAGTAAGCCCTCAATCCCCAACGATAGGCAACACTAACTCAGAATTGGCTCAAAACAATCTACAAAAACACATGAAACAATTACAAAACTCCCTTATTAATTCTCCTAAACAATTCTCTTAGAAAGTCAATCAATTAACAGGAAGAAACACTCAAACACTTCTAGAAAACACAACGGATATAGTCTCATTATCTAAGTTTCTGTCAGAATTTTCCAATCTACCTCCTTGATTCACAGGTCCCAACAATCCATCTGAACCTCCTTTCTACCTTCCATCATTTCACTTTAAGCGTATCACAACAAAGGACAGGAAACACTTCTTCAACAAAGAAGAACCGACAGTCTCCTAGTTTCAGGTAGCCTCCATCCCTGTTCATATACTACTGCAGGGACTCCCTCGCAGTTCCTCTACAGTACATATTTTTTCTGCTTTACGCAAAATACAATATCAAATATCTTGAAAATTACTATAATAAGTTCGATCCGTAAGCAAGCAACTCCCACTAAAACTTTTCAGTACAGACCAATTTCTATATTACCCACATTATGGAAACTTTTATAGAAAATAATCTGTTCACATCTGATCCATTTTCACTCTGCTCCAGCAAAACTAAAACCATGTTTTTTGTGGACCAAAGAAGAACTTGACAGCATACTAACTTTAACTCTGTGACCAAAACAACATGCCCGTAGAAAACATTAACACATTTAAATCCATAGATATTTGGTTTGACTCACCCTGAACTTCTAGATCCACTTTGACAGTACAAGGAAAAGGTTAACTCATTGCTATTTTGGGCCAATAAAATCTCATTTCTTACCAAGACTACCAGAACAGCAATAGGACATGCATATTTCTGTCTCAGTGGAATATGACCATCCCTTAGTTGCATCTGCAGCAGAAAGAAACTTTACACAATTATATACAATCACTATAAAATATGTACATTCATCACTCTTTCCCTCTGTCTCTTCAGAACATGAACATCACTGCAAAATGATGGCAAGAGCAAATTGACTCCCAGTAAAGCAAAGAGTAAACCTTCTGTTTGGATCGCAACTATTCAAGCTGCTAAATAGTCAGTTTCTCCATTAAGAGACACATTAATTAGATGATTTATTTACATTTCTTTACTGAAAAAGTCTGACTGGATCAAAGACCACTTTTCAGTGGAGACCCAGTAAGAAAAGCTCCTACTAAAGCTATAAGAATAGACCAGACTAGACTAGACTAGAATAGAATAGAATAGAATAGAATACAGCAGTATTTGGTAACTAAGACAGATAACAAATAATAATACTTTGAAAAACAAAGGGCAGGATTCATGATGGCTTGCACGGAGTCTAAGAGTCATGTAAGACTCCATGCAGCTATCGCGATCCAGGAAAAGCCCGAAATTCCGTGTAAGAGACAGCTAAAACGACTCTTACATGGGCAGGGTGTGGATATGCTAATCACCCCACTTGCAGCCAAAAGGCATGCAAATGAGGTAGATTAGCGATCCACGAAGCTGAAACCAGCCCATGTAAGAGTCGTGTTAGTTGCAGAAATGTACTCAGTTGACAACTGAGTACATTACTGCAAATAACACAACAGAGCCATGACAGCTCCAAATAAGGTGTGCAAATGTTGCAGTCAGCATGCCAATGGCCAAATATGTGGCCATTGGCATGGTAACCCGATGCAAACATGAAATAAAATAAGTTTTTTTTTTCGGAGATCGGCGAGGTTTAAATGCAGCACAGACCCACGCAAACAGGCTGCGCTATATAAAACATAAAAATAAAGGTTTGAAAACCACAAATGTGGGTTTTATGTAATGCATGGATTTGCAATGCAGGGACTAGCAGACCAAAAACAACATGGCCACCGTCTAGTGGTTGGTAAGGGGGGAAGCTGAGTGTAAGACATGTAACTAAGCATTAGTAGGCAATCCTATGTAAATGAGTGGTAGGATAGTGAATCACACTGTCACATAGCAAATGAGCACATTCCGTGTAGTGTAAGAGTTAGATAAGGGGGAGTAACAGAGTAGGAGATAGGTGACATCAAGTGGGGGGGAATGTCAGGAAGAAATCAAGTTCATTGGAGCAAAGTGGTATGTGAAAGATGTCAATCACACAGCAGAAAAAGAGGAGTGTCAACAGATAAGCATGGGAAAGTCAAGAAATGGAAGGTGTACACTGTGGCCAACACCAAAGTTTCTTGCTGTACGTGCGTGTGCACGCTGGGAACCGCGAGTAGTGCAGAGTGCGCGTGTGTAAGGCAGAGTAAGCATGTAGGAGCCTATTTAAAGATCTGTAAACCTGTTTGTGCTGGTGTGCGTGCGTTTTAACCCGAATAAGCAGATTCTAGTCCATGTAAGCATGTGTGCACGCGTGGTAGCCACTGTAAGCGTGTTTTCACTGGTATGCGTGCTGCTCCCCCCTGAGGAAACAGAGAGGAAAAGGAAGCAGAAGAAATAGTAGGAAACTAGCAGGGAATACCTGTAGAGGTAGCAGGTGAAAACAATTAGAAGCAGGCAATTACACAGGCAGAATACAAGCCCAGCCCAGCACTTAAAACACTGCAAACAGCATTGCAGTATGTTTCTCTCAAGAGACACTGCAAGACAGGAGTAAGCTAGTAGAAGTGAAAACTGAAAAAGCTGCACTCAGACCAAACATGCTAGGGGCTGCCACAGCTGTCATAAGGAGACATAGGAGACTTGCTGAGGGTGGTGACAATGGAAATGCTGCCAGACAACCCACAGTGAGGAGACGGAGAAGAGTGTACAGGCCCAGGGTCACCTACCAGGGGTTACATGAGCTGGAGATAGTGGAGCGCTATAGAGTGGACAGAGACCTCCTGCAGCAAATTGTTGAGCTGTGCAGGCCACACCTCACACACAGAATCAACAGAGGGGAACCCATCCCATTGGAAACCAAGGTATGTGTTGGCCTAAGAATACTAGCAACAGGTACCTTCCAGAGACCAACTGGTGATATGATGGGGATATCACAGGCATCAGCCTCCAGGGTACTGCACCAGTTCCTGGATGCCATGTCAGCACATGTCGGTGAGCATGTATATTTCCCCAATGCCCGTGAGGTATTGGCCAGCAATATGCATCTCTTCCAGCAAATAGCGGAATACCCTGAAGGTAGTGGGTGCAATAGACTGCATGCACATATGCATCAAAGCACCAGCCGGTGAGCGGGGTAGGGCCTACATTAACCGCAAGGGCTTCCCCTACATCAACTGCCAGGTCGTGTGTGATGTCCAGGGCATAATAATGAATGTGTGTGCTGGCTGCCCTGGGACCTACCATGATTCCCATATCTGGCATTTGACGCAGCTGTACCAGACATTTGCCAATGGGGACATCCCACATGGTCACCTAGTGGGGGATGCAGGTTATGCACTGAAGCCGTGGCTGATGACACCCATCAGAAACGCACACACACCTGAACAGGAACGCCATAATGAGGCACATGCACAAACACGTAATGTAATAGAGAGTGTGTTTGGGCTGCTCAAGTCACAGTTCCGGTGCCTGGACACATCTGGTGGAGCCTTGCAGTACTCACCAACTACATGTACCCAAATTGTCATGGTATGTGCTATGCTACATAATATGATCCTGCAAAAACAGCTGCAGCAGGACCAGCATAGGGCCGGGACAAACAGCCCCCCACCATTGCCAAGGCCATCACAGGCAGAGCGTGACTTGGAGGAGGAACAACCTGAGCCTGCCCCAGTAGGCAGAAGGAGGCATGCCCAGTATGCCCTGGCCTTGGCAAAGAGGCAACGCATAGCACATACACTGGCTCAGTAGGAACCCTGGGAATGATACCCCTCTCTGACTCACTCATATAGTAACAGGGATGCCTAACATGACACAACCTGCTCTCAAACATGTACAGGGAGCGTAGTATGTGCATCCGACAGAGGCAGCCCTGCAGCACCACCTGAGGCATGATTGCTATGTGTTAAGCAATGTAACACCATCTAGTATATGCAAACATGAAGACCCAACCTAACATCTCACCCTCACCAAGAATGATGCCACACTATGAAGACAACAAGATCAAGTACAATAATTGGCTGAGGTATTGCTGTTAGCAAGGGGGAACACATGGCTGACAGCCTGGGCTGACATGCCGAGCAAGACATGATGCCCCACCTGCTAGGGATGGCATGCACCCAGCACACCTGGCTGTGTAGATACTGGCAAAGGCTGTTGTCACCCCCACTGTGCCTGGAATAGGTAAGTCTGGAAACACAAACCCACCACCATAGGTAGCACAAGGGATAATAACCTGGACGTAATGCTACCCAATGCCAGAAGTCTAACCTGCAAGGTGCATGCATACCAAACCCACCACAGCATGGAGAATGGTAATATGTGTTCTGTAATAGAAACCTGGCCAAGGCCCAGAAGAGCACCCTAATACTACCAGGTTATGCCTCATACCATGCTCAACAGCTCCAAAACATGGAACACACGACAATAGGAGTGTGGCTACCAGTAATTATCAAGAATAACCACACCCCCAGGTTGGTACCACAGCAAGAAGCAGCATGGACTATCCACGGGCAAGTAACACTGTCTCAAACTGTGTACCTGTTTGAAGCCTGCTACAGACCACACACACAAACCCAGGTACCCCAGCCAGCCTTCCTGAAGACACTTAAGAGTATGAAAGTCTCAACAAATACCAAACAAGGCACACACAAAGTATTACATAGGTGGCAATCCATTATGTATGGAAGAAGTAATCATGGACCTAGGGACACAAGTGGACGGTAACCTGTCATGTGACACTCACATTGCCAAGGTGGCCAGGAAGACCTGCTATATTGCCCATCTTAATATGAAAGGATACACATGTAGAGCTACAGAGGTCACTGTGTCCCCATACTCTTCCCTTATCAGGCCCATACATGACAACAATGCCCCAGTTCAGATGTACCTTACCTTACACATGCAGCAGTCAGAAATACCCAAAATGTACCCCACCAACAGGATAAAGGGTCCAAACATTGGGCATCTGCACCCTGGCTGAAGAAACCACAGCCCAATTCAGAAGCATACTGCACAGTCAGAGGTGATGTATGCCTGATGTACAAGGCCATGTCCAATCCAGAATGAATGGACATGCTCCACTGCAGAAACCCCAAATCCAGCAGACACACCACAGTGAGATATCTGAACCTCTACACATAGATTAATAGGATGTGCTGGAGGGACAGATCCATAACCCAGAGGTTCCTGACACTCTGGAACAGAATCCCAGTCCATGATAGGCTGAGCTCCACACACAAACTCAACAAGAGAAATCCGGTGAAGTGCATGGGAGATAGTAGGTGTACACTGGGGGCCATCCCTCTGTCACATCTAGGAAAGTAAACCCTACATGGGCATAATATGCACATTGCAAGGGGTGTTGAGACCCACACACAGTCTGTGCTCAAACAAGGCCAGGGCAGATAGCCTAGTATGAACCTATGAACCTATGATGATACAAATTGTGCAGGACACAAACGATTATCACACAGCTGTCCTACCTGATGGTAGGAACCATGGTGATAATCCACAGATATGCTCTGCAGCACTCTAATATCACAAACAATACACCAAACCCACACACATTGCCAACAGCCTACCGAACAGATTCCTTCCAACCTCCCCACCAGCACCTAACTGCCAAATATCCATCCCAGCAGAGTGCTGCCCCCCTGACATTGCAGATGCTGAGGTAACAGCCAGCATCCACAAAGCACAGCACACAGCATAAATGGTACCAGATGGTGTCCTGGGTTGTGTCCAACAAGTACTGTAAGAAGAATGGAACAGCAAATATCATTACTGTGCACTATCAGTCCTACCACAGGATATGTACCCAAAGAGCAGTGTACAGCAACAGTGGTCCCACACCACAAAGGGGGTGCCTGAATGGATACTGCAAACTATCACCCCTCAACCTCGACTATCTAGGTTGGTAAAGTAATGGAGAGGATGATCATGGATCCCAGGAATAACGAGATTGGGTACCTACAGACATTGGACCCTACCCAGTGTGGCTGTCATAGGGCAGATCCTGCCCCTTACACATGTCTGACTGATGTGAAACACGCACCACAGCCATTGATGAGGGGAATGTGGTTCACACAGCCTATCTGGACCTTGCTAAACCCTTCCATACAATACCCTAGTTGGCGGTACAGATAAGCTCACCAGCCTAACTATAAACCCCTATGCAAGTAGATGGGTTGCAAACCAGCTCAAGGACAGAACTGACCTGGCAGACATGCTGTAGCCATGGCAGACTGCAAACCATGTACAACTGGCGTCCCACAAGGCATGGTCCTGGGACCTCTCTTGTATCCTATATATGTCACATAGGTACAGGCCAACATGGACGGACTCTGTCTGAACAGGTTTGCAGAGCACTACAAACTGGCCACCATATCGGACCCTCCAGCTGACACAAGCAACCTACAAAAGGCACACATAGAAACACACAAGTGGTGCCACAGCCATGTCAACAAGCTAAATGCAGAATAGTGTATAGCCAACCCCTGTGGAAACACAGTACATGGCCAGAAATTACCACATAGGTGTTAACCCAGTAAGTACATCAGGAGAAATAAGAGACCTGGGTACACAAGGTGATAGATATCCTGCATGTGACAACCATGTGTCTGTAGTGGTTACAGTAACATACCATATACCCACCTAATCATGAAGGTAAGCACAGCTTGGTTAGGGTAGGTCAATGTGCCTCTCCAGTCATCCATCAGCAGCCTCACAACTGTGTACAATGGCCCTTCAGGGATGTACCGTAGCAGACACCTGCAGCAACTGGAAAGACCACACAAATAGCCCACCAGGAGGATCGCAGAGCTGTAACAGATGCCATGTGTCGCCTGAGTAAAGAAACTGCAGGTCCACACAGTGCCATACTGCCTGGCTGGAAGTGAACTGTGCCTGATGTATACAGCCATGACCAACCTGGTATCAATGGACATTTGGCACCATGTAAACACTGAATGTTGGTGACCTATGCAGCTGACAGGCCTGAACCCCAGCACAGACATAAACAGGACATGCTGTACCGATTGGTCCATAACCCAGAAGCTCACTCCACTCACGACTAAACTCCCACTACAGGATATCCAGGGAGTCCCTCAGTGACTGTCATCCAGAGGAATCATGATGACTGGATGGGAGATGGTAGGTGTACCCTGGATATCACCTGTATGTCACGGGTAGACAGAGGCACAGCACACTAACCATGACATATGTCATGGCAAACACCAGTAAATGTGTGTGCTCTCTGACTAGCATTACAAATGGACTAGGGTGCATGGCCATTGTTTGTCAGTGTCCACACAAGCTGTGGAATACATTAACAATGTCGGACAATCATGTACTATGCTGTCCATATCTGAACAAAATGCAACATGGTCATATCTGCACAACTGGCCCTCAACCAATCTGGTGTGCTCAATATAAATATTACAAGCAGTAATAGGACTGAAACCGATTATACTGTCCACCACAGTGAAAGTACTGCACCAGTACACTATACGACAATACAACTGTTTGTTCAGCAGGAAAGGATGATGACAACTGTATGCAAACTATCCCATGGTGACCCTGCAGGCACAGCATAATGCCTGTTAGGTTCAAACACAAAGCAGTTGGGCAGTAAGAACACAACCTGATGTCCAACACTCAACTGTACATGTGATATATAGATGGAGTCCACACACAAACACAAATGTGGTGGTCCACAAATCCCAACATAAGGAAAGGTCACACTGGGCATGCTCGCACACTTAGATAAATGAGATGTGGCAGTCAAGAAGCCGTACAAACTGCGAACTGGGCATGCTCACGCACTTAGGCCATGTCACAGTTCAGCAGTTACACACACATATCTGGCATTTCTATGTGTTAACACAGGAACCTCCCACAATACAGACATCTGCCCAGTGCACACAGTGAAGTTACAACAGAGACATAAGTAAAGTACTGGATCCCACTCATATGCAAACATCTCCCACAGTACACACGTTGTTTATAGAGATAGGGAAGGCTATGGCAATAAAGACCCACAAACAGTATATGAGCAACAGATACTTGCATTTGACAGGAAAACATATGGCTGTAGAGTGCAATACCTGACTGTTGTCCCTAGGGAATACAGAAGGCTATCCACAGTGTATTTGGCGTCTGCCTCCACAGTACAGTAGGCCACTGTGCCTGTGCAAAGTTAATGCATAAATATTCTCTCCCCTGTAGTGATGAATAGTCACAGATGTACAAACCTCTTCATCCATAATGATGTCAGCACACAATACATATGTCAGGAGCAGAAATTATACCCAGTAATGTGAATAGCGCACTCCGCTACTGCGTCTCTAACAATTGTCATAACATAGTTAGGTAGGGGTTTGAATCCTGCAAGTGCTCAGTGTGAATGTGTGTGGGGGAGTAGTGTGTGCAATTCCATGTGTATGAGAAATGTCCCTTTTGGCAACTATTACTACACAACACATGCTGCATATTCCACTGTCTAAACACTGATGATGTCATCACCCTATAAGTACAGCAGGAGAAAGCAATCCCCTCAATAATGCAAATAGCGTGCTCTGCTAATGCGTCTCTCACAAGTGTCATAACATAGTTAGGTAGGGGTTTGAATCCTGCAAGTGAATGTGTGTGGGGGAGTAGTGTGTGCAATTCCATGTGTATGAGAAATGTCCCTTTTGGCAACTAGTACTACACAACACATGCTGCATATTCCACTGTCTAAACACTGATGATGTCATCACCCTATAAGTACAGCAGGAGAAAGCACTCCCCCCAATAATGCAAGTAGCGCACTCTGCTAATGCGTCTTTCACAAGTGTCATAACATAGTTAGGTAGGGGTTTGAATCCTGCAAGTGACCAGTGTGTGGGGGAGTAGTGTGTGCAATTCCATGTGTATGAGAAATGTCCCTTTTGGCAACTAGTACTACACAACACATGCTGCATATTCCACTGTCTAAACACTGATGATGTCAGCACCCTATAAGTACAGCAGGAGAAAGCAATCCCCCCAGTAATGCAAGTAGCGGGTTCTGCTAATGCATCTTTCACAAGTGTCATAACATAGTTAGGTAGGACTTTGAATCCTGCAAGTGCCCAGTGTGTGTGTGAATGTGTGTGGGGGAGTAGTGTGTGCAATTCCATGTGTATGAGAAATGTCCCTTTTGGCAACTAGTACTACACAACACATGCTGCATATTCCACTGTCTAAACACTGATGATTTCAGCACCCTATAAGTACAGCAGGAGAAAGCAATCCCCCAGTAATGCAAGCAGTGTGCTCTGCTAATGCGTCTCTCACAAGTGTCATAACATAGTTAGGTAGGGGTTTGAATCCTACAAATGCCATGTGTATTTTTGTCACACAGTTTGTCCATGTGTGGGGGGGTGTTGTTCCCAATATTGCACAACATACATTATATTAGTAATGTCAATGCACACATGATGTATGTGTGTGCCACCTGCACATATGTACCTGTGAACTGCAAGAGTTCCCATGTCCGAAGCCTGCCTCATGTGAATACATGGAATATGCATCAGACAACTGTATGACTGTGGTGTTCTGTGCAGGGGCTGCATGCGGTATGTGACTATACAGTGTGGGTTGTAGATGGTGTCATCCCACCAGCGAGGGATACA
Source organism: Protopterus annectens (assembly GCF_019279795.1). Taxonomy (NCBI): domain Eukaryota; kingdom Metazoa; phylum Chordata; order Ceratodontiformes; family Protopteridae; genus Protopterus; species Protopterus annectens. The sequence goes on along the minus strand of NC_056725.1, from coordinate 1,326,992,095 downwards.
TGATTGGTCTGGAGCATATAGTCCACATGTTGGTGATGAACAGGTGCAGCATGTTGTCACCACTTGTGGGAGTGGTAACAGGTTGTTCCATAGCAATGCAGGGAATGAATGATAGGAACCCTTCAGATAGGGTCTTGCAGCTAGAATAATGCTCACACTGCATGTTAGGGTAGTCGCAGTACAACCATATAATGGTGTGTGTAGAGACCGTCATATTCCCAGTGTTCTCAGGAAGGGCAAGTGGGTTTCCTGGGTATGGGAGTGTGGTATGCGCCAGGGTATGAACCTGAAGGCAGTCTAACCCACTGTGTGTTGCACATGGAGAGGCTCTGATGCTTTGTGCAGTGCCACCAACCTGGGGGTGTGTGTATCTGAGGTGCCTTTGGATACATCCCCCCTGTTCTGGTTTGGTGCATGTGTAGGGGATGACAAGCATGGTATCAGGAATGACCTGGCACTGATGGTGTGCACCTGGGAGCCTTGTACCAGGAGTCTGTTACTGCATGGATATTGCTGTACCCCATGCTAAGGACAGTTTCCACTGCATGCATCTTGAGGTTTACACTGCTGCTGTTGAGTAGCATTGCTATTAGTGTCCCATCCCGTGTGATACCTGTGTATGTGGCTATGTAATGTTAGCCTTGCATACAAAGGCACTATGTGTGTAGCAACAGCCTCTGCCAATATACAAAGACCCATGGGTGACAGGTGCAAGCTGTCCCAAGCAAAGCAATGTGGCATGTCCAGCATGTAATCCCACACTGACAGGCATTGGATCCCCTTTGAATGTCACTGAAAGATACGTTAATTGCAGAAACTGATGATCCTGTCTACATATTGTGGCAGCATTCATGGTGAGGGTGAGATGCTACTCAAGGCCAGGGTCATACCAGCCTGTGCCACAAGCTCAGAGAGCCCCTCTATGTCCTCCAACATGTAGTCCAGGGAGGTGCGTCAGAGGTCATACACACTGGCACAGACAATGACTGAGTCATACTTCTACATGCCTTGGAGTGACCGGTATGCTTGTGTTATGTGGTGGATCATAGTGCCCGATGGGCAGCTCAGCGTGACCATCACCTTGTTCAGCCTGGGAGCAGGACCTCAGTGTACATGACGATAGAGGTACCTCATACAACTGTAGCAGGTGTGTTGTCTAGCCGTATGTCCTGTGACTGTTTGGCACACAGGCTTTGTGAGCTATGTGTTGCATGTGCTCTGCTCTGGCTTAACATTTGCTTGTGTGTCTGCTTTGCAGGTGTCAGCTGCTCAGGCAGGATGCTATTCCGAGAGCCCAATAATGTACCTGTGTGTTTCTGTGTTTGGATTGTGGTCATGGCAGGTCTATGGGAGACTGGTACTGTATTCACTGTAGTATCCCACTCCACCTGACAGGGAATGCCAGTGCTGTGTAAACAGAGCTTAGCCCCCAGTTTGGCTATGTGGTTGCATCTCTCACATGTGTTGTATGTGTATGGGAAGGGGAGAGGGTTGTCTGTGTACATGAGGCAGCTGTAACAGTGCCACATGACTCACAGATTCACCAACTGGACCTGAGAGTAGATCGACAGGTGACCTATGCACATGCTGCCATAGCATTGTGACTCCCATACTAAGTAACGACACATAGGGCCAATGGGGAACAAGGTACTCAAGGTGACTATGTGAGGGTGTAGTGCTCCTGATTTGTTAGTGCTGGCATATATGAATGCTGTTTTGAGCAAATGTGAGGTAAGTCATATGCAATGTGTTACAGGCAAGCTACATGCAAACAGGACAAACAGTGACATTCTGTCAAGTGACACATGGACATCAGTGCAGTAAGCAACACAGATGTCACTAGGGATCCACAGAGGCACTGCATATCTGCACTGCAGGTGGAATCAGTGTTTCTGGAACATAACAGGCAAACATGCATACAAACAAAGCTACAGTCAGCAGGCCTGTATGTAGACTATGCTACAACAAACAAGGTGTATGACTTCCAGTAGGTAACAGTGCATATATGCAGGCACTATAAGCCAGTACCCAGACATTCACAAGTCAGACGGGCTGGGTTCAGCCGCACCACACACAAGTGTATAGACCACGTACTTTCGTAATGTTGAATAACTGGCCTGATACCCAAGTGCTCATACCTGTAATAATACACATGTCAAATAACAGACACTGAGCCCTCACTCAGCAGTTCCAGACTTAGTATGATGTATGCTACCTGTCCTGGCACCACAGTATCCTTGACATGTATGGACACTCTCCCTCCTGTCATAGTTAGTTCTGTGTTTTGGTGCTGTCATGCATAGTATGAGGTGTGACCTTGTAGTGCCAGTGTGCTCTTGTGGGCCTTGAACCTGTTGTGTAGTACTGCACATATATCAGCATCCTGAAACATCTGCATTGCAGAGTTGTGTGTGGACAGCATGCAACTTACAGTTGACATGGCCATCATTGAGTATCAATATGTACATTGTTGTACCCCCTGTGCTACCTATGTAGGTGGCCATCCCTTCACAGCCTCACCACCAGTATGCAAAGATGTGCAGACAGAACACTGTGGTAATTACTATGGGTGTACAAAACAATACAATGACATTCATACTGTAACTGCATCAGGCATGCAGGTATATACCCACAATGCTATCATTACACTGTACTGTTGTCAACATCATACTATTACAATACGTCTATGTACTCACCCTGTGCATCAGCACCATGTTAACCTGTTCCTGCACCGATTTTACAGATTGCAGGAGGTGGCACAGTTTCATCATATGCACAGCATGTGTATGCCTGAGTCTGCCACTGATACAACCAATTAACATGTCTGTGTGTGTGTGTTGGTGAGGGACAGCAGTACAAGATGGGGCAATGTTGATGCAGTGTGTGCATGTATGCGGTAGCCCTAGGTGTTATCAATTTGCATGTGTGTATGAATGCACACAGTCCCACCTCATGGCTGCCATATACAGGTGTTTGTGGACAGCCACAGAATGTACCTGCCAGGTCATACAGATCACTGTCTGTGGCCACGGACATGGTACCTGTGCCTGGCAGGGGTGCTACAGACCGCATCAGGTACTAAGCCAGACTGGGCACTGTCATCAGAAGCAGGTGTTTGTTGACTGGAGACAGGTCCCTGTTGGGACTGTCCAGTGCCACGTGCACGTGGTCTCCTGGTGCGGTCCGATGACAGCACAGACCCAGAATTGCTGGGGCTGCTGCTGGCACTATGTGAGTGGCCGCTGCGCTGTTGTCATCCATGACGGCTGCCAGCTGCTGCTGTTGCTGGCATACGGCCACGTCGACGCCTCAACCGTCCACCATTGCCCTGGCTCATGGACATATAGTTGTGGAACAGATCTAATGTGTCCCCCCAACGTCTGTCAATGACCTTGGTGAAGTTGCGTATGGCAGCCGCAACATCATGCATACTGTCACTCATGGCTGTGCAACCTGCTCTCAGCTCCCTCAGGCCCTGTCTGGTGTACCGTTCCATACGTGACTGTGCCTGCATTACAGCCCGAAACATAGCTGGGGTTGAAAGACCTCTGTGGGCACGTCTGACAGGGGTGGTACGCCCACGGATGCTCCCAAGAGAACCCATGGACGTCTGCCTGTGTGGTACTGTGTCAGGACCCTGGCCATGGCTGCAGTGTGGGGATGCATGTGCCACCGGTACCACATTACTCTGGTCAATGCCCACTGTATCCTGTCCATCACCTAGGGACATTGGTGACAAAGGATGTATTGGCAGGATGACTGTGCGCATTGATGGGGTCAACAGCTGTGTAGTGTCAATTGGCTGACCAATGATGGACCCTGGCACACCTACCTGTGCCATTACACAGGTATCATCATTATCACTATCCACAGCAGCTGATTCAGGTTCCCTGCTGCATGACACCAGAGCAGCACCAGAACCTGTGGGAGTAAGACAGGAAACACAGTTTACAATGTGTACACATTGCCACCACTGATGCACACATGCGCACATGCACACATGCACACATGGGCACATGCACACATGCACACACCTCAGTATATGAGATATCAACCCACAGACACAAGCACATAGCACTACTGCTTCAGCCAATTATTACTATTAGTATACAGAGTATTGAAGGTAATGGTATTACACACTCACCAGCATGGATAGGCTGCCTTGCTGTTACACCAGAGGGACCTGCAGAAAAGAGACATTTATCATCAGTGGGCACAACTGTGCCATTGATACTGTGGGCATGATACAGTTCAGTAGTGCAACAGTTAGCTTCCACAGGTGTACTGCAGATATTGAGGATATCAATAATGCACAATAATTACCAAGATTACAGCTACAAAATGAGGACACACCTCACACATGCATAACCTAACAGTGTGCAGAATGGTCAAGTATACACATGGCACGTTACCTGCACGCTCTGTGTCCTGCTGCTGTGTGGCTCCAGTTTCCATCATTACACATGTATGCTGTTGTTGTTGCTGCTGTGCTGGTGCCACAACACTCCGGAGTAGTCCCTCCAGTCTGGTGAGGGGGGGATGTCTAGCCACCCCACCACCTGTGGCAAGCTGCTGCCTGTGGATATCCGACGCACGCTGATGGACATTTCTAATTAAATCACTGCAGTGATGGCGTACCTGCTCATATGTCCAGTTATGTGTGCCTATGTCATTTACCCGATGGACCAGGTCTTGCCACAGTGCAGCCCTCTCCTGCTGGTTCTGGCTGGTGCGGGAAAAGAGTACAGCGAAATCCCGCACCAGGCTCTGGTGTATCTCCTCCTCTTCTGCAGCGGAGTAGACAGGGTTCCGCTGGTGAACCATGTCCCTGAAAAGGAAAATATGTCAGCAATATCTGTCAGCGAACTATAGCACACATAATACACATAATACTTGACTGCAGTGATATAACTTAGGCACCATATATAGCATCTGTCTGTCTATTGGGGGATACACATGTACATGACCAGATATCAGTGCTCATCCGACAACTGTGCAACAGTACCTGGCACACTCCATATGACAGACTAGTATACTGCAGCAGTCAACACACTGTTTCAGGTACAATACACAACCTCACACTGGGGGTTTGTATCAAGGTACTGTACGGGGAACATTATCAGCCCATGCACTGCACACAATGCATGTTACATATTTCACTGGTATTGCACACTACTCTTACTTGCCATAACTCTACCTACACCACAGTGACATACAGGGTAACACAGCACAACATATGGCAATGTAGTATGTGTTGATCGCAATACCTCACACACCTGTCACTGGCCTCACACCGAGGACACACACTACCATGATAGTCAGACAGTCATGGTGAGCAATCACACCAGTACACAACATGCACCCAGTCACTAGCACACTCATTCCACCTCACATATTCCGTTTGCAATGTGTTCATGGGTGTGCATTGTGTCCTAGGTAGGTAGTGTGCTTTTGGCCCTGGGCCTACAGCAGCATACTGTTATGCTACCCTGCCCCTTGTGACACATGTGTTATGATCGTACCTGCTCCTTACAAACAGTTAAACAGGGTGACTCATATGGCATATTACCTATCTGCATAACATTCAGCAGGGGTATGTCTGACATCTACTCATGGGGAGCCTTGCTTCTTAATTCTGTGTGGTCTACTACAGGGTATGTCATATCTGTGGGTAGGATCCTGCTCCTTACAAACAGTTAAACAGGGTGACTCATATGGCATATTACCTATCTGCATAACATTCAGCAGGGGTATGTCTGACATCTACTCATGGGGAGCCTTGCTTCTTAATTCTGTGTGGTCTACTACAGGGTATGTCATATCTGTGGGTAGGGTCCTGTACCTCCACCATGTGCTCTATACTGCAGTGACAAGGACGACAGACATAGGTAATTTGTGTTGTGGATGTTGGAGGTGTTACCATGGTTGTTAGACAACTGTCATGGGTGTGACCGAACTATGCATATCCAGCAGTGGTAACCTCTATGTAGGTAGTCTGTGTGCACTCTGTGGTGTTTGAGTGCATTGACACAGTTACTTGCATATGTCTGTGTCCTTCTCCATATCTGTAGCTGTCATGGGAGGTACATACCGTGTAGGACATTGTGGGGTGTAGAGGGATACAGTGACCTACATGTCCATAGCTGACACACCATGTCCGCTGACACATTCCATGTACAGGTATTACAGGACTAGTGAGCCACTGTGTATATCGATGTGGAGCCTATTGTACACTTGTTGCCCCTGTTCCCCCCTGACACATGCAGTGGTGGGCAGGCATGTACATATGTGGTGGTTACTGGTGTCAGTGTTTTTGGATGGGGTATGGTACTCCAGTATCCACACTGGTGTTCACTCCATGCCTGTGCCACCAGGCACCTGTAAGACATCTGCACACATGTGCCTCACACATTCTATATATGTATATATATGTATATATATATTGATATATTGATATCTGTATATGGATATATATCTGTTTGTATATATGTATATAAAATATGTATATATAGATGTAGATATATACATATAGATGTGGGGAGAGAGGGGGAGAGAGTGAGAGAGAGACACAGGGTGAGTGAGAGTGTGAGGGGGTGGGACAGAGAGAGAGAGAGATAGTCATATACAGACATATCTGTTGTCAGTCAGATCTATCTGTATATGTATAAGTCTCTACAGATATCTATATATGTATGTGTGTATTACATATATCTGTACGTACATATTCTACCAATCTTGATGTCTGTGCAGTAAGTGAGAACCTGGTTCAAGGCTTCTGAGAGCACACCAACAGTACCAGGCTATACCCCATATCAAGCGTTTTGGCCCCAGGACTCGGGACAAAACAAAAAGGGAGGGGGTGTGTCCATATTCATGGAGGACACACACACCTCCAGGTTAGTGGCAACACATGAAGCATCACAGACCATCCAGGTGCAGATAACCGTAGGCAAACCTGCTATACAACTGGTAGCATGTTACAGACCACCCTCCCAATCTCAGGGATCACAGTCAGCCTTCCTGTAGACATTGGAGGATATGAATGTCCCACCACACACCATCATATTGGGATACTGCGACTACCCTAACATACACTGGGTGCATTATTCTACCCCAAACACCCTAGCCCAAAGGTTCCCAGAATTCACTATGTCAAATGCAATGGAACAGCTAGTCACCTCTCCCACAACATTAGATAATATACTAGACCTGATCATCACAAACATGGGGACAATGTGCTACACACTGGAAGTATACCCCTCACTAGTCACATCTGACCACAGACTAATCCCTCTGGATATACATATCCCACCTCCCCCACAACACAAAAGACTACAGTGGGACACCTCTTACATGCCGACTTTACACTTCTTATACCCGAGTTGGTATCCTTAATGCCCACTGGGCCAGTGTAAACCACTTCCCACAAAGCAGACACCTTCACATATGCTTTCTACAGACATCTCCAAAAATGCATGGATCATGCAATCACAAATTAAACCATGACCCTCTCCACCAAGGGTAGGCGTCCTGTCTGGTGGACCCCAGCATTGAACAAATTGTATAACAACAGAAGGTAGCTACTGCACGGCAGAGCATACTTCCATAGAGTTACGGCATCTCTGATCAGCGGTAGTAGAAAGATACATTTTGTCGTACAAACATGCAAGACCAACAATGAGAGGGACATCGCTATGGTCACTACAGATAACCACACGGCCTTCCTCTGCTATGTTACACACCTGGGTGGGAACCCTCAGTTGTTTTCACAGTTAATTCACAGTGACAAACGCTACACTGAACACACAGATAATGCCAACATTCTGGCAGACAGGTTCAGTGCAGGTTTCTCCCCTCCCTCACCCACACATGTGAAATTACTTCTCCCAGCTGACTGTAACCTCCCTGTCATCTCAGATGTCCCGCTGGGAACCACCCTCAGCAGAGCTGTAAACACAGCATCAATGGGACTCAACAGTATTGCAGGTTGCATGCTATGTGAACTGCAAGAGGAGCTACACATGCACATTACATGCTATTCAGCCATAGCCTTACTACAGCATATGTGCCTGGACACTGGCATACAGCAACAGTAGTCCCACTCCACACAGGAGGCACCTCTACAGACCCTGGTAACTACCGCCTCATAAGCTTAACCAGCCTGGTCTGCAACACTATGGAAAGGATCATTATGGTACCCATACATAGAGACATTGGGGACTTAGACACTTGATCCCACCCGGTTTGGCTTTGTAGAGGGCAGATCCTGCATTATGAACCTGGCTGACCTTTTCAAATCAGTCACTAGAGCCATTGATGAGGGCACAGCGGTCCATACAGCCTACCTGGACTTGCCTACGGCTTTCGACACAATACCGCACTCTGGCATCATAGACATGATCAACAGCTGAAATGTAAATCCATATGTCACATGATGGGTTGCAAACTGGCTAACGGATAGAAACCCTACAGTCAAACTCACTGGTGCCATTTCAGACTCAGAGCCAGTCACATGTGGTGTTCCACAGGGCTCTGTCCTGGGACTGCTCATGTTCGGCATATCATTCTCAGATGTGGAAGCAGACATGGGAGGGTAGTGGCTGACAATGTTCAAAGATGACTGCATACTAGGCGCCATAGGCGATACACCTGCTGACACATACATCCTACTGACAGGCCTCACGGACACCAACAACTGGTGCCGGAGTCATGGCCTTACACTGCATGCCACGTAATGTATACTCATACCCTTTTGGATGGACAAGGTACCTACATATCATCACATAGACAATAACCCACTGAGTACAGACAAAGTAATCGGACAACTGGTGATACTGTTCAGTGCTGACCTCTCATTTGACACCCATGTTGCCAAAGTGGTTGGATGGACTTCCTACCTTGCCCACATTATTATGAAGGGATTCACATCCACATCAAAAGGGGTCATTGTACCCCTATACTCGTCCCTTATCAGGCCCATGACTGTGTACTATGCCCCATTTGGTATGTACCTCACCTGGCATTTGCAACAGTTAGAGGGACCCCATAAGTACATGACCAGGAGGATCAAGGGTCTGCATCAACTATCATATGCTGCCAGACTAACGTAACTCATGCTCTATTCCATAGCATACTGCCTACATAGGGGTGATCTGTGCCTGATTTAGTAGGCCATGTCCAATCTGGTATTGATGGACATGTTCCACCTCATACAATCCAAATCCATCAGAAGCACGACAGCTATGGATTTAAACCTCAGCACACATATGAATAGGACATACTGTAGGGACAGATCCATCACTAAGAGGCTTCCCATACTGTGGAACAGGATCCCAGTTCATGTTAGGCAGAGACTCTCACTGACACTCTTCATGTGCATTCTTGACAAGTGGATGGGAGATCATAGGTTTACAGCAGGGGTCTTCTCTGTGTCACTACTAGATAGAGGCACAGTAAACTAATGCTATTATGTAGGGGGGTCTTCACTGTGTCACTACTATACAGAGGCGCAAGTTTCTAAATCTATTCTATACACTGTCTGCAGATAGCCTATTACTAAACTATGACACTGGGAAACTATATATGTCTATGTATTTCTACATCCCTCTCTATCTATGTATACACATATGCATATTATATATATATATATACATACATATCTCGATATACATACGTATACACGTTATATATATATAACTATACTCCTTTTTAGTTCCACATATGTATACACACAGTAACGTACTGCTGAACATCCATTACTGTACAACCTACTTGTACATTGCACTACAACCTACATTGCTAAGTGCACATAGCTACCGTCACATACATATGTATGTGGAGCCTTCGGTGACAGTTTCAGTATGTCCCCGGCCCTATGCACATCTTCATACACATAGATACAGACCAATAACACATCTGGAGGGTTCACAGTATGTAGAGTATTATAGTAGTACTTTACATTACCTGTGTTTGTTGCAGCTGTTTGTGTAGGCTTGCAGTTGTTTGGCCTGCTGTCAGCCTCTTTGCTTTGTTGTTTCAGGTTTTTTTATTTTCTTTCTCTTTCTTTCTTTATTTATTTTTCTTTCTCTCTCTCTCTCTCTCTCTCTCTCTCTCTCTCCCTCTCTCTCTCTACCTCCAGCAGGTGCAATGACAGCACTGCATGTGTGGACTGGGATTACAGGATGCTTTTGTAGGTATCTGCACATGTCCATGTGATGGCCTCTGCACCAATTGTTAGCCAGCATTTACTAATTGCATGCAGCCTGTTGTGTAGTGATTGCAGTTCTCACTGTGATTACAGGCCTGTGCTAGAAAAAGGTCTGTTAGGTAGGCGTAGCCCTTTCAGATTATCAGGGTGGGGACCATGCTGGTTTGCTGTGGACACTGTTCTGTGAGTGTAAGGGTTGGTATGTCTCTCATATTTCAGGCTGTGTTGTAGACACTGCAATGCATGTTGTTCTGTAAGTTGAGTATTCCTTCCTCCAGTGTCCTGTTCTCCGTGTGTATGTAAACTGACACCTACGACTAGTAATACTGTGTATATGGGTGTGTGTGCTTTCCTGTGGGGATTGTGGTGCAACTGGTATATAGCAGTGGCTCTTGCAATCTGTTGCTATGGCTTCAATATTTAGCCTTTACATTCACTCCTTGTATGCCTGCTAGGTGTCTTTCCCGTAATGTGTTGCTATGGCTTTCCTATTTTCCATTTACATTCACAGCTTGTAATGCTTGCTAAATCTGTTTGGGCAGCAATTCCCTATGTGTTTGTTGTGGTAGGGTGTTACTGCATGCAGTGTGGTCTGGCCATGGTGTGGGCCTTGACACTTACAGGGGTATTTGATCATGCTGCTGAGCAGGCCTCAGATACTCTCCGGTGCATCTTTTATCAGCCTCATGGAATGGTACATAGCAGTGGGTTACTCCAATAACATATTTTGATACTCTGCAGTTGTGACTGTGGGTTATTTCAAGCATATGTATTAGTACACCATTTGTGCCGTGCAGGTGGTGCATACCTTCAGTCAGTCATAGTTACCATTGCATATGTAGTTATGCCTTTCTGCCTACTGTTAGTACATTTGACAGGGTGTCAGTGGGGCACAGTTGACATTTGTTTTCACATCAGGGACATCCCTGTAACTCAGTCACATTTGCTATGTCTGATCTCTTAACTATTCAACTATGGCAGTGTTTATCCTGCTCTGAGTATGTGTGTGGCTTGCCAGATGCTACTGTGACATTATTACCTAGTAGCTACCAACTAGCATGACTGTTTCTCAGCACACAGTACTATTTTACAAATCCACTAGATTTGACAGTAAATATACATGACATGCTTTGTGTACTAGACTTGCTATATTCCCTTTACATTAATTCCTACTATTTTATGATATATTTCTTTCAGCACAATGTTCTTGTATAGCAGCCATGGCTTAGTGGTAAGTCATGCAGACTAGTGTTTCCAAGGTCCTGGGTTCGAGACTGAAGGAGGTATTTTATTTTGCTGCTGAGAAAACTACAGGCCTTGTCATTCAGAGTGACTAAGGCACTTTTAAGCAGTTGTAAGTGGGTTAGCGCTGGTTTGCGCGGAGCTCACGCATGTGCACTGCCGCTTAGCTTCGCGCACACCCGCTTACTACTGCTTAAAAGTGCTTACTCTCGCGCACACCCATGCTATTTTCTTTTAAAGAAAAGAAAATGGGGAGATACGAAAGTGGTGAAAAAGGGGGCACAAAGAGGGTAGGACAGTAGGAAAACAAGCTCGGGTTTTGCAGGAGGGATGTAGGAAAGGCCCATAGCTGCCCATTTCTTCATCAGCAACAGCTGTGCATATGTTTGTAATTTGGTGTGAAATTTGAAACCTTACACCCCTGAGAGAGGTGTGAGGACAACAATAATATTTGTTGTACAGCCGATTGTAATTGCCAGTTTACATGTCCAGCAGACATGTGTGCAAAATGGGCAGCTATGTATGGGGCGTAATATTTTTGTGGGTACAGAGTGCCCTTTTTTTTTTTTTTTCAGGTGAGAGTGGTATGTCAGGTACAGGAAGTTGGTATAGCTGGGGAGGTAGGTAAGGGAGGTTAACAGACAAGACAAACAAGACGCATACAGGGGTGGTGTATGACACAGGTGGGGGGGTTACACAATTGACGGGGACGGATGTTTGGATATCTCGAGCCCATGAGCCCACAGATGGCAACAGTGGAATTGAGATCCCCACCCATGGGCAGTTGCCACTGTGCCTTCACTGCCCAGGACAGGGCTGTGCTGGGGGCTGTGTAGGCTGGGCAGCAGGCACACCCGTGAGTTGTGCCACCTGTGCCTCAAGCTGGCGTAGGGGCCCAAGCATAGCGTGCCAGATCTCCCTACGCACCACAGTCCGGACACTATGGAGGGTGAGTGGATGTTCTCCTCCGGCCACACTTGCAGAGGGGGGACAAGCCCCATCCCCTGCAGCACTTCCACCCACAGGTGGCACAGGGCCACCGGAGGAGGGTCCAGCCTGGGCACTACTGCCAGGTGCACTCGCCAGCTGAGGTGGGAGAGGTGGGTCCGCTGGAACCCGCCTTACCCGTCGTCCTATGTTTTGCATTATGTTATGACAGTTTGGGTTAATAACGTACAATACCATTCACAATTAGTTGTAACAGCATGCATTAGTATTCCCATTAACCAAACACCCATAAATTCAAGCCATTGAACAGCAAGCATAACACATGCATAATTTTAACAGCAATACACAATCCAACAACATGCAGGGTTGATTGATAGCAACAGGCCATCAGGTTTGGATGTATGAACAGGGCACATGCATCAACGTACATGCAAATATGTATGAACCAACAGGACAAATGTCCAGGGGTGTTAATTGTGATTGCACATACCCATTTCACGTGGAATGGATTATTTGTGGTTATAGGGTAGGGTGAAGAAATATTTCATTAACAACTTCAAATACCTATACATATGATGTACATTTCTACTAGCTGCAGATATATACACACTACAGGTCTGACTACAGTTTCTTATGTGATAACTAATTCAGGTTGGTGATAGGAATGTTACTGCTACATCAATATACATTTCATATTTATTCATACACATTCATATCTGGCTCTGTTCAGCTACATCATCCTACTACATTTGCTTTATATGGCTATAGACAACTGTGGATGTTTGGTATTTCATACAACCATACTATCTGCATATTGCAAACTGAGAGCAACATATCCAGATTTTGGGACACACATTCCAGCTTCAGTACTTTTTTCAACACATGTTGCTGTTTGGTTCTGCCTGTCACATTCATTTCATTCTGTACTGGCTGCAGTATACTTTATTCAGGAGTTATTACTACTTTATTGGTGGATTCATACCTCTTTCTCACACTCTCTCACTTGTTTTATTTTTACAATTCAGGATGGTACTTAATTCTAGGCTTTATTGACATGTTTTATTTTTAGTTATGACAATCCTTTCCAACAGTCTCACTTATGTCATGTTTCAGAATTTCAACAGGGATATATTTCACACATGTGTTTTACTCAGCTTCTGTAGCTGTACTTTTCAGCCTGCTGCAGGTTATGTACTATTACATTACAGGTGGGACATCTTTATTTCAGACTTGTTTCATTTTTATGTTTGGATTACAGGCTGCATCACACTTTTGTAATCAAGCAATACTTGCAAACTCTCTTACACTGTTACTTGCACATTTTATTTATAAGTGACTACACTGCGCTCTTTTGCAAACTGTTATACTTATGTATTTGTTTACAGTTACAGGGAGAGAATTACTGACCTGCCTGGTGGCGTAACTGCACCAGCCTATCGGCATAGGCTCGACTGTTCATGGAATGGACACCTGCAGCTGTAATATAAATGAAATAATGTTGGAATACACATATCCATAATATCAGCTAGGTTAATTTCTTACATAAATAATTACATGTAACTTACACAGTAGTGGGGCGTTGGGCATTTGCCAGGCCTCCTGGATCCAACGGTTCAGTTGGTCCTGCTTCTGTCTCTTCAGGTCTGCATGGTGGTGATGGACCTGTTCACCAGTCCTTGGTATTCCTGTGGCACTGGTGAGATCATGTGCCAACCGGTCCCACGCCTCAGCCCTATATGCTCCCCACAGGACCTGGCCCTGCATGAGTTGGGCCTCATGATCATGGACGAGGAGCCAAACCATATATTTGGACTCTTCAATGCCCCACCTCTGTGCTCGGAAGCAACTATCCTCACCTACACCTGCCATCCTGGCTGCAAGTCAGTTCCACAATCGGTTATGCTGTGTATTCCCACCTATGGGGCTTATATATGCCGTTTTTCCCGCACCTATCTGTGATTGGCCGTTTTGGAATTGTATCAGCTTCACAAAACCTGCTTTGTCATGCTCCTCTTTCTATTCATTCCTATATATATGCTATTACTGCATTTCTAAGTGCAACTGTCATGGCTTAGTGGTTCAGTACTTTAACTATGGTGCATGGTATCCTGGGTTCGAACCTGGCCATTTCTTTTTATATTTTATGACTGTCTACACAGGCTAGGAGGTGTGTCTGTATAAAGGCAGTTTTGATACAGCTTGCTCAATGTTGCCCGTCGGTTAGCTTGTTGGCACGGTGCGCAGCTCCGTGCAAACGGGTCACGCTGGCTTACGTGCCGTTTGGCTGTCAGCACGCATATTACGCTCAGCTCAGCTACGGGCGCACAGTTTCAGCGTGTTAAGACGCTGCTCAACCCTGGGCACTCATTTTACACCTGTTAAACCACTGCTCACCTACGGGTACTCATTTTACACCTGTTAAACCACTGCTCACCTACGGGCATTCATTTTACACCTGTTAAAACACTACTCACCTACAGGCAGATATCCTCAACTTGTTAGACTGTAGCTCAGCTATAGGCACATCTGACATTTCTTCAAAATACTTGGCCCATTTCATTACATTTTACATAAAATATAATTTTATATATGTACATATATGTCAGGGACTTGTTTCGTGCTTATTTCACTAAAAATAAAAATTGATGTTGTGGGGGCTCGAATCATGACTGCCTCCTCTTCAGCCGACGTCTCTACTGCTACGCTATTGCTTCTTGGCTTACTTTGCATATTTAGTTCTTATATGCTTTTCCACTGACTGCTAACTGTGGCTGAGCGCTGGGCACGCCCGCGCAAACGGGCGCACTCACGGGCAAACATATTTACAACTTATACAAAAAAAATATAAGATGTTCATTTATACATTTTATGTTCATAGTCTGTGGGGGCATGTGTTGTGTTGTGTTTATTCACATTTACATGGACTCTGTCATGGGGGTTTACTTTCGGGACTTTTACTCTTCTGGGGGCATGTCCGTATGCAGGGCTCGCCCTACGGACACGCCACCTACTGTCTTACACGGACCGTGTTAGCCTTAGGTGTGATTCAGCATGCCCTCATGCATATGCATGGCATGCTGACATCACACCGTTTAACTGCAGCCTCCGTGTAAGCCTTGTAACTCTTACACGGAGGCTTCGTGAATCCTGCCTAAAGTTAAAATAAGTAACAGTGAAAAGTAAAAATTTACTGAGTCATAATTGTTGAGGCTATAATGCACAGTGTTATTTGTCAGGACAAACTTAAGAGACATGAGGATGTTTGTATAAAGATAATATAGGTGCTATTATGTTTGAAGACTGATCTGTGCTGTAGGGTGGAAGAAATGTAAGAGGACAGAGACTGTACTGATTTAGTAAAGGGTCAGGATAAGGGTCCTCACAAGACATGAACACCTTTCAGGAAGGTCTGATACAGACATCTTGCTGCCAAAGCCATGGCTTAAAACCCAATACCAAGAAATTCATTATAGTACCTTTTAGGAAATCTGCCACCCCTGGTAACTATGCTATCAATAAAATATCCTTAAAAGTTGATTGACTAGTCAGGGTTCTGGGAACTCATATTGCTAGTAACCCAGCCTTTGACCAATGTGTGTCCCAGGTAGTAAGAAAATACTTCTAAATTACTCAACTTATAAGCAAGGACATGGCATCTAGGTCCAGAAAGATCATCAGGCCACTGTACTTGGCCCTCATCAGACCCATCATAGAGTGTAATGCCCCCTTCATTATGTACTTGACCAGACACATGCAGCAACTAGAATGTCCACAAAAATTTCTTACAAAAAGAATACAGGGAGTAAGTACAATGTCAAATACAACTTAAAAAAAAAACAAAAAAATAAAATGTTAAAATACCAAAACCACAAATCCAAGAAGTAAGCGAATTTAATAAATATCCTATGCTGATCACCTCAAAGCTCTTTCTCTTTACTCAGTTTCATACAGACTTCTCAGAAGTGATCTTTGCCTGGCATACAAGGCATCTCTGGACTCTGTTTTGATTAAACTTTTGTACATCCACAAAACAAACAGCATCAGAACTACTACATTAAAAGACCTACATTTTGCTTACGACATAAATAGGACACACTGGACAGACAGATATGTTTCTCAGAGAATTCTCATTCTCTGGAACGGGCTCCACATCCGTGTGAAGCAGAGTTCCTCCCTATCCCAGTGCAACTTGGATCAGTGGATGGGTAACTGGAATTTCAACCCTGTTCTGGCTTCTATGTCTGTGATGGACAGAGGCAGTCAGTGAATCACCCCATGTATAAATCAAATTTGTGGGTTGCACGTTTTGGCTTATAAGTGGCCGTAGTGGTTGTTAGCCTAGTATACACATACGGACCTATAGACTGCAAGTAATATATGCTGATATCACTAGCCTTGCATGCCATGAAAGAATTCCTAGGCAGATCGGTAAGTAAAGAGAAATGGATTAGTGCTTACTAGAAAACTAGAACAGGATTATTGTATCATCATGGATATGTCAGACAAGAACATAGCCAAGAGTGTAGGAAGAATTAATTTAAGCTTAATTTGAAGCTTTTGAAGTTAGGGCTGTATCTGTGAGAGGCAGGAATGGTGTCCAGAGTTTAAAAACATGGTCAAGATCAAAGGAAGTCACCATAAAAGTTGTGGTATTTCTGTGTGGTGCTGAGTAGTTTTTCACTTGAATGAAGCCATCTTTTTGGGGGGTGGTACTGTAGTAGTAATCTCAAAGATGGGGATTTGTTAGGAAGATAGTATCTTGTGAGCTATTTTAGTTGTGATCATTTGAATTATTATGGTAGTTCCATCCATCTGAGGTGATGAAGGCAACAAAGTGGTATATGCCTCTTGAAATCTTAGCAGTTAATCTGGCTATTTTGGTGTAGAACTGTTCAAAGTTTGAAAAATTAGATGGAGTGAAGGTTAGTTAGGATATAGGCTACATTTAATAACTTAGGGGACAGGTAGGCAAGAGCTGGCAGTTTGCAGCTCAAATCTGCAAGAAAATTTTTGCTGTTTAAAGGCGGACTCATTTTTCATAATTTGTTTTTATACTACTTGTTAATTTGAATGTTGAAGTTTAGACTGCAGTCTAGGATTGTTCTCAGTAATTTATTGTGGTAGAAAAGTTGTATGTTGGTATTTGAAGATGAAACTCTGATGGCAGTTTTGCTGTTTGCACTTGATTTTGGTGTGAATAGTATCGTTTGTTTTGGGGGGGCAAGAAGAAGTTTGACTAACAGAGTCAGATTTCAATTAAGGAGAAGGATATGTGAGTTTTATTCTGTAGTTTGGACACTGTAGCAGCTAAACAGAGGAGCAGAGTAATTTAAATGATGAATTAAGTGTTGCATTTTGTGAGGCAGAAACTAGATCATTTTTGGAAATGTTAAATAGAAAGGAACCTAACACTGATCCTTGTGGGATTCTGGTTGTTACAGGTAAATAAGCTAAGGTTGCATTTTGCCACTTGACACATTAAACTATATTATTTAGGTTGCTGTTGAACCACATTAGAGTGTGAATAGAGAAGACAAACACCATTCTGCAGCCTCCTAGTCAAAAACCACAATGCACCTACATTATAACTCCCTAAAACAAGACTACATTGCACAGATCAATACTTCTCCATACTAGGACACAATATCCCTTTCCAAATAAAAAAAATAATCTTACCCAAAATTCTGAAAGTGTGTAAAAGCCCATCCCATGACACTTGCCAGATACCAGTGCCATTTATCTAAATACACAACCTAATCTCTCATTCCTTTCTCATGTTTTCTCCTACTAAAATGTACTCAAAACTCTTTTGCATATCTCATTCCACTTTATCTTATCTACCATTCATGCTCACATTCCTAGCTGATGAATCTATACCTTCCTGTTCCTTTTACACTTTAAATATAATATTATTCACCTAGTTTTCATTATATTGTAAATAATTGTAAATTACAGCTGTATACACACCTTACAATCTTCTATTGCAGTTAAGTGCTGTGTCTTCTGTTATAGTCTTCTTTTTTTGTTTTGTTTTTTTGCTTAAATGCATATCTTACTTCCTTTGTGTTTTCCTTTTTCTTTTTATCGGGCTGAGACTGAAATTGGTTATTTGTAATTAGTATTCTACCATAGTTAACAAATTTTAAATAAATACAATAAAAACAGACTGGAGAACACCAGCTCATAGTGAGGCAATGGCAGTATGGAGGGTAAGTGCTTCAGCCACCTTCAGACAGTTGGATGAAGATCCTTGCTGAAAGCCGAAGGATTCAAGATGAAGATTAGATTTATAAACCTACGATAGTGAATAGTACTAATTTTAGTTCTATGTTGATCCATTGAAATTACATTTCATTGAAATGTAAACCCTCAAACTCACTTTCGTGAAAGTGCACTTTGTCAAAAATGCACTTTCGCAAAACACAAAATAATGAAAAACAAAACCAAACACAAAAAAATAGAAAAAAAAAACACTAAATCACATTTATGCAGGGGGGCAAGCCTCCCTGCACACCCTATGTGGGGAGCTGCGCCCCCACACCCCCTACTTAAATATACTAACTCCAAGATCTCACTACAGCGGGGAAAAGGATATATTCCCTTATCCCCACTCTAATGTGATTCGGCAAATTGACTTTCAAGAAAGTGCACTTTCGATGTAGTTACATATATATATATATATATATATATATATATATATATATATATCTTCCCACTTCCATAAAAGTCTCACAAGGATCCATCCTTGGCCCTCTACTGTTTAATATTTTTATCAATAAGCTAAATTCATCTTCTGAAGGCACCTTGATTCAATATACAGATGACTCTACCAAAATCTGCTCTTCAATACTTTAACTCATCTCCAAGAAATCACTCAACAAGCTGTCATCTCCATTAAAACCAGGCTTACAATGACTACTCCTACTCAACCCCAAAAAAACAAACTCTTCCTCTTTATCCCAAAAACTTACACCCCCAACAAAGCATCTTTCTAAATATTTTCAGCAAATGGCACTGAAATAGAGTTGGTCCACTATACCAAACTATTAGGAGTCATAATAGATGATGATCTTATATTTGACCTCCACATCCAAAGCAATATCAAGAAAACCCACCAAAAAGTAGGCATGCTATACAGAAACAATTATTTTCTAAGCATACCCACAAAATTACTCTAGCCAAAAACTACCTTTTGCCCTTCCTACTTTATCAAGCAACAATTTGAACTTGTTTACAATCCTCCATAAAAAAACAAACTTGAAAGCTACTAAAACAAATTTTTTCTTTACACATCATTGTAAAGCTCTGCATACCCTTAGCTGGCTGGAACTCCTCCTCCACCTCTCCTACATTCATCTTATAACAATACATAAACTCATACACAATCCATTAGCCTGCCTAGCTCTTACCCCTTTAATCAACATGTATTGTCCAAAAAGAACTCTTAGATCAGAAGACAAACAACTTCTCACAATAAATAAACCAAGTAAATCCCCCAGACAATGCCTATACTCAAAGTCTGTAGTAAGAAATGGAACTCCTTACCTCTAACCACCAGAACTATTTCTAACCTACCCACCTTTAAATGCTCCCTGAAAGAATACCTTACAAAATCTTGGACCTGCTCCTGTACCAATCCTGGCTGTACTTACTGTACTTCAGTCACAGTCTTCACTACCCTGTACAGCCTCCTACTACACTCCTTTTTATTTTCCCCACTACCTAACCTTTTTTAATTTATCTCTGCAGACCTTTTCTCTACCTGTTTCCTCCCTACTCACCTAAGCTACCTGAAGACCCCCTACCCTGCACTCTTCTTATAGTCTCCTTCCCTCCATCCTTCTTCCTTCTATAACCATAAGAGGAACACTCTCTAATACTAAGACATCACTCAGTTTCCCCTCACTGTCTGTAATCATGTAATCTGTGATATCACTTTAAATACCTTATTAGAATTGTCTCAGGTCTCATTTACTACATACTATGTAACAAATATTATCAGTATTGAATTTTTCCTCACTTATTCTCTTCACCTCATGTTATTTTCATTGCACTCTGCTATGAAACATGTTCTATGCTTTTGTCATTATAACATTCTTTCACTCTTATGTTTGTACTGTAACCTGATACTTTGTGATTTAAAATGTCTGCACTTGATTTTTTAAATATTGTGATTGTGGAGCTTTTCTCCCTGGGGCGCCGGTGAAAATGTGCACCTTCTGGCCCAGTCAGACTTTCCTGGTAAATAAATATCAAATAAATAGATAAATGTTTAACTGTTGTAAAGATCATTTGATTTTTTGTGGGACCATTTTACGGAGGAGTGTTGGAGCATAATATAATTATGTAAAGAAGCCTTTTGAGAAAGATGAAAACATTCTGAGCAAATAAATTGGTTTTATTGCAGCAAGTTAATTTGCTCTTTTTCACCAGCAACTGAGAATTCATGATTTTCAGTGTACTTTTTATTTTCCTCTAAGGAAGTCAGTGCTTTGTTTGTTCATTATTTTAATTCGTTAATGGGTGTAGAGCACTAATCAAAAATGAGAAATTTCAGTTTCAGCCCAGGGCAGAATTTTACAGAAGAAATTTGACAATTGCAAAAATAAAAAACATGAACATTTAAGAAGTTATTGAGATTGTACAAACGTGTAAACACTTATCTACAACACAGTTTAACTTTCAGTTGCTCGAAATATGTGTGGTGCTTCAATATAGGGTAATGGAGGATTTTGAATGAAGAGGAATAAAGTCATTAAAGTTGAGAGACAATGAATGGAAGTATACAGACTAGGAAGTCCAGAGTGTAATTATGTTATGCTGGTAGAGACAAAGCATTGCTGTTTTCTGGAGGTGTGGTTTTAGTTGTGAATGAAATTTTGGGTAAGAGGTTGTTTAAGATGGGTTTGCATAGACTGCCAAATTTTAGGACCTATTAGAAAGAAGCAGAAATCACAAGTGTTTTCTGGAATTATCCACCTGCTTTGGCTTTGACAGTTGAGCTTGGTCATACTGAGTGCATTTAACAGTGAATAAAAGGCTGAAAGTAATTCTGTTACAGATATGCAAAATAAATAAGGTATAAAATAAGGCTTGCTTAAATGTAGAAATAGAGTTTAACAATATGTAATTAGCATCCATACGAAAATGACCGTGGCTTGAAAAATAAGTAATTTGCTTAATGGACATGTTTCCTTACACACTCAGCAAAAATGTAAAAAAAAAATAAGAATGTGTGCATTTCACACTGTCACCAAGAAAGCTGACCTCTTACAGACTCAGCAAAAATGTGAAAAACAGGATGTATGCATTTCACATTGTCAGAAGAAAGGTAACCTGCCTTCTTTAAAGAATGGACAACAGGACATGTTTCCATCATATGACACTGTAGAAACCAGACAACCAGTGACCAGAGTGGAGAACACCACAAGGAACAAACAACCCACTCTGTGCTGTTGCCTCAAAAAATATCCACAGGCATGAAACGATCCAAAATATTGGTAAAAACACAGGTTTATTACTCCAGCCAGTCAAAGCAGTAAAATAGCTTAAAAACCATACAGAATAAATAGAACACAACTCTAGTGTATCCAACATACTACAGTTGTGTTCTGTTTATTTTGTATGGTTTTTAAGCTATTTTACTGCTTTGACTGGCTGGAGTAATAAACCTGTGTTTTTACCAATATTTTGGATCATTTCATGCCTGTAGATTTTTTTTTGAGGCAACAGCACAGAGTGGGTTGTTTGTATCATATGACACTGTTAACCAAGGAAGTTTGAATGATCAAGTCAGCACTTGTATGTATTTTTCCACAAGGTGTTTCCTTAAAAAACAATATTTATTTATTTATTTATTCCAGTTTGGTAACCGGGGAGGTCCACTGGGCTCAAGAGCCCGTTTTCAGTGGAGGCCGAAAACTTCCACAATAGAAAGTTACATCACATAATGAATTACAAAGAAAAATATTTGCATTACAGTCAGTAGGTAGTATTACAAAAAACAACAGGTAGAATTGCAGTCGAATAGGTATCATTCACTAAAGCAACTAAGATATTAAAGAAATTGTCCCGGAGGATGAGAGGCATAGAGCATAAGGCTGGATGTAGATATTAGTTACATTTATAATCTAGGTCTAAGAGAGAAATTAGAAAGGTATGAAGGTTAACCAGGAGAGAAGGAGGAGGGGAGCTTGGGAGGTATGGGATGAAGAGTGCATATACATTTTCTGTGAAGAAACAGGTAGGAATGAAGTTGTGTTTTGAAGGTGTTTAGGTTGTCACAGGTCCTCAGTGTAGAGGGCAGGGCATTCCATTTTTTAGCTAGGGAAAAGGAGAGTAGAAGCTGACCAGCTGGGCGCTTGGGTTTGTGGACGGAAATAAGGTTTTGGTGAGTAGATCTAAGGGGTCTGGGGGGGGTATATGGTTGAAGAATATTAGATAGTGTGGGACAGCTGGTGGGTTGAAATAATAATTTGTGGGCTGAGGCAATTTGGAGGAAGTCAAGTTGATTGGGGAGTTCAAGCCAATTTAAAGTTTGTAGGCAGGTGCAGTGATGAGAGAAGGAATTTGCCTCGGTGGCGATTCTGGAGATTTTATTGTAGCATACTTCCAGTTTGGAGGTAAGGGTGGAAGATAGATTAGTAAGCAGAGGAGCGCTGTATAGAAGAGATGGGAGGAGATATGTGGTGGCCAAAGTATGTCTAGTAGAGGTAGAGAGGAAGTGATTATTTCTGTACAGTAGGCCGAGTTTTATGTGGGTTTTCTTGATGTTAATTTGGATGTGGGTATTGAATTTTAAGTGTTCATCGATGGTGACCCCCAGGAGTTTGGTGGAAGGAACGATGTCAATGATGGAGTTGTTAAGGCTGGTAATTTGAAATGAGTTTTTATCAGTGGGAGTGGATTTAGAGGGAGTGAATAGAAGAATCTTAGTTTTGTTAGCATTAAGTGAGAGGTGGTTTTGGTGCATCCATTTTTCAGTGGTTGAGATGGCACTTTGAGTTAGAGACTGGAGTTCTGTTAGGTTGGAGGTATAGCAGATCAAAGTTGAATCATCTGCGTATTGGACAATTTTGGTATTAGGAATGGCTTTGTGGAAATCATTAATGAAGATGTTAAATAGCAGAGGGCCAAGTATGGAACCTTGGGGTACTCCTGTGTGGGTGGAAAGGAAGGTGGAGGAGGCTTGGCCCCATTTCATGGCTTGGGACCTGTCTGAAAGATAGCTGGAGAACCACAAAAGAGTTTTTGGGGAGATGTTGAGGTTAGATAGATGGTTTAGTAAATGGGTGTGAGAGATGGTATCAAAAGCTTTAGATAAATCTAGCAGAACAGATGAAACTAAGGTACCAGAATCTCGAGCTGAATTGACAGAGTGTAAAAAGGATAGAAGGGCTGTGTTGGTATTGTGTCCAGGGCGGAAGCCATGTTGGGTAGGAGAGAGCAGCTGGTGTTCAGTCAGGAATGGCATGAGCTGCAGGTGTATGCATTTTTCAAGAAGTTTAGAGATGGGGGAGAGGATGGCTATAGGATGGAAGTTGGAGAAGTTACAGTTTTTGCCACCCTTGTGGAGTGGAAGAATAAAAGCAGAATGCCATAGTTTGGGTACATAATACTCGAGTAGTGATCTATTTATCAGGATGCTGATAGGGAGAGCAATACTGTCTGAGGCAATTTTTAAGAAGGAGGAGGGGATGTTGTCAGGGGCATTGGTGCAAGGTTTAAGTTTGGAGATAAGTTTTTTTATAAGGTAGATGGATACAGGTTTAAATTTAAAAGTAGGGGCTGTGGGAGGAGAGAGGGAGGAAGCTTGGGCAGAGAGGGGTAGGGGATGTTGTTGGGGAAGGTTTTGATTAGCTCAGCAATAGAAGAGCTGAAGAACATGTTGAATAGTTTGGCAATTTCTTGGTCAGATTTGCTAGTATCAGGACAAGGGTTGTTTGTTGTACCCGGCTTGAGAAGGGAGTTAACAGAGTTCCAGAATTGTTTGTGGTTTTTTTGCATGATTTATTTGTAAATGGTTGTAGTCGGATTTTTTATCTATAATGACTTGTTTTTTGGTTAGGTTTTGCAGCTGTTTGTATTTAAGTAAAAATACAGGCTGTTTATGATGGAGATAGCTTTTCCAAGATTTGTCTCTTTGTAGCATAATTTTCTTGGTTTCTTTGGTAAGCCAAGAGGCAGTCTTGGCTTCAACTCTTTTAGTTCGTATTGGAGCTAGGGAGTTTAGTACAGATAGGAATGTATAGTTGAAGAAGTCAACGGCTTCGTCTAGAGGTAGGGTTTTTAGTGGGTTTCAGTTAGTGAGCTTAAGGGAGTCAGAGAAGGTAGAGGGGTTAAAGTTACTTAGGTTACGAGTGTGTAAGGGTTGGTGGGAATATGAGAAAGAGGATGTAGCTCTATAGGTGAAGGCAGGGAGGTGATCTCCTAATGGGTCGGGAGTGACACCAGATGTTGTGGTTCAGTTAGGGTGAGATACTAGGATCCAGTCTAGGATGGAGCCTGGGTGGTTGGTTTTGTTGGGCCTAGTAATGGATTTAATGAGTTGTATAAAGTTGAAGAGATTGATTGATACGGTGGGATTAGGGTCAATGATTTTTTTGCCAGTCAATATTTACATCTCCCATAATGTAGGTTTCATGTTTAATATTTGAGGAGGTCCAAGAGAGGATGTCTTCCAAGGTATTGGTGTTGTCACCAGGAGGAATGTAAAGGGATATTATGCAAATGCTTTTATGGTCATTTCATTTTAGAATGCCAATTACTAGTTCAGCATTATTAAAGGAAGGGATAGGATTTGGGAAGGGATTGATGGATAAGTGATTGGAGTAGATTAGTGCTACACCACCACCTCTTTTACTTAGGCGGTCAGATCAGAGAGATTGATATCCAGGTGGAAGAAATTCTGAGTTGGTTATGTGTGGTTTTATCCAGGTTTCAGAGATGGATACTATGTCAGGAGAATTATGGTTGAGCCAGGAATGAAAGAGGGTAATTTTATTAGCTAAGCTTTGGGCGTTGATGGTGAGGAATTTGAGGTGTTTACTGATTGGTTTGTTGTTGGAGCTAAGGTTTTTTGTTTGAGAAATGTTTAGTCCAGGGTTGGGATGAATGTCGCCTGCTAAGCAGAGGTAAGAGAGAAGGTGAATACGTTTGTTAGGATTGTGTTTGGTTGGGAATGGATGGTAGGGGGTGGGTTTAGGTTTGCAGAATTTAGTGGGGATTTGGAAGAGTTTTAATGTTAATAGAAGGGTGGGGTGAAAGGGAGTTAAAGAGACAGAGATGTGGAATTGACTTGTAATGTAGGGGTGTGGAGGTAGAGGTGGAGGATGTAGGTGGAGGTTGGTATAAGAGGTGGCATGGTACAGAGGAAGTAGAATGAGGAGTAGGAGTACTGTATGGGTAAGGACTGTAGTATGAAAAGAGAGCATCATAGATGTAGTTTGATTTGAAGTGAAAAGATATGTAGGTTAGAGAGAGTTAGGTAGGGCTGGTGTGCGGGGAGGAGGAGTGCTAAATAAGGTGTGGTTGGTGGAGAGGGAGGTAGTTTTAGGGGAATGGGAGGAGCAATGTTGTGAGGGGATTGGGTGATGTAAGAGGGAGGGAGTATGGGATGACAATAAATGTAGGAGTACTGGGGGCAGAAGAGTCCAGCTGTAAAAGTATCAGCCACTACAGGTTAGAGCTGAGGTAAGTAGGTAAAAGTACAGTAAGACCGGGTGGAAATAAATAGAGTTTGAGCAACACAGGGGAAAAGAAAAATATAAGGTAGGGAAAGTAGGGTAAAGTTAGGGGAGGGTTGGCTTTAGAAGTATTTAGAGGTAAAGTTGGATTAAAAAGATTAATAGAATAAGAGCAGGCAAAAGGTGGAATGGTGCTGCCACCTGGTGGACAAAGGAGAAATGGCAGGCAGAGAAGGATATGGAGTAAAATAGAGCAAATGGGCAAGTCTCTAAGGTAAAGAAAGATAGAAGTGAAAAAGAAATAAGTGGGTAAGTCTCCAATGGGATACAATAAATGGGATAGGAGGCTGGGGGTCAGCAAGTACCAGTGAGAGGGGAGTTTTAGCGGTCTGCGGTAGGCTGCTGAGTCACACACACTGAGGGACAGGCTAACAAATAAGGATGTTTAGATAATTGAGTTTGGTGTAAGGCTTTATACATTTACTGAGAAAATAGGTAAGGGACTCCACACTGAGGGTCTTTTCAGGTAAGCCCAGACTAGAGAGCAGAAAAAGTCCAGGTAAACCAACTGAGCTTTTGCAGGATGTAGTCCGTATACTCGGGAGGTAGAGAGGGACCTTCAGGAGTGGAGTAATTTACTGAGAAAATAGGTAAGGGACTCCACACTAGAGAGCAGGAAAAGTCCAGGTAAGCCGACTGAGTTTTTGCAGGATGTAGTCCGTATATTCGGGAGGTAGAGAGGGACCTTCAGTAGTGGAGTACAGGGGGTGAGCGAAGCAGCACTACTGCGTAACCAGCCCAGTAGGGGAGAGCGAGGTGGTGTATCCTAACCAGGAGTTCAAAAATCAAAATAAAAAATATCAGCATTATAGGATGAAAACATATTGTTCTGCAAACACCAGCAAACAGATGTTCTCATGCAAAGTCCAAAATAGAGTACCATGATGAAAAACAGGATGTAAAACTACTATAACATTGTTAGAGATATTTTTTATATTGTATATCTCATATCATCCATGCTGTTTGAGAAGTAAAGTAGTACAGTGTAACTAAAGCTGCAACAGTAGTACGTGTGGTTTGTTATAAAAAGCTCTGTATTGGTTACTGCTCAGAGTTTGGTGCTGCATCAGTGTACACTTTGCAAGTTTCTGTGGGCAACAGCCTGTGATAACTAGACTTTGATTTCAGCAGAATCCAGCCAGTAAGACCTTAGGGTCTTAAGAAGACTTCAGATCCACCACAGTAAGCAGCACCTTGAAAATGAAATTTTCACATACCATCACTGCCCCATACTCAGTCCAGTTAGCAGCATCACCAGTTTTCTGTAATCTCTGTAATTTGATCCAAGCCAATCCATCCCCTAGAGCTGTGGGCCAAAACAGCAGCCTCCTCATGGCCTTCTGTAGTGGGAATAGAACAGAATCACCTGCACAAACCTTATACCTACTATACCCAACAAACCAGTGGAGGCATCCCCCACAACAGTAGTTGAGGTATCCCCACCTTTCAATACACTGCTTTTTAAATATTTGTTAGAAAATTGTGGAAAAACAATGAGTATTATTAGTAAAAAGAAAGTTACATTTCCATGTGGGGTGTGTACTACACGTTATTTTTTTAAGTAATTGTAGATACAATGTTTGATATTGTTCTAGAGGGATACTTTACTTGACTAGAGATCCTAGGTGTGATAGTTTTTTTATGTTGGTAAATCAATGTGCAAACTGTCACAGCACATTTATGAGCACAGATATGCCAGAACATGTAAAAATGATAATTCTTTAAGTGTGGTGCTCTATGTACAAGTTATAAGATGTCTGTATTATGCATCATTGAATAAATATTGATACAAGAGGTGGTAATTTTGTCAGTATTTTAGAAGTCATAGAAGTGTGTTGACAAGTGACTCCAGAGACACCACATTTGTCATAATGTAATGAAAATTACTAGAAAATGAACTTTAAAATTAAAATGTATGAAGTAAATGAAAGTTGAAAAGTTTAAAGAAAAATAATAATTACTTGAAGTATTTTATAGAGAGAGAGAAAGAGGGGGGAGTCATAACCTTCACTGAACATTGGTCTGGTCAAGATCTGTTTAGTCAAAAAGATTTGGTTGACTAACATGACTGACAGGTGTACAAGACTGGTCAGTTCTCAGGGTTGGAGACTATGACCTTTCCCTTATATTGTGCAATCTCAAACTTAGTATATAAAATGAGTAGGGGGTGTGGGGCTTGCCCCTTTGTAAAAATGCTGTTTTTTTTTTTTTTTTATTTTGCATGCATCAACATTATTGCTTGGTGAATGTGTGATACCATGTCGACATTTGCTATTTCGATATTTTCTTTTTCTGTCAACATTTGGGTAATTTGATCATTTTTAAATATGTGTATGTGTGTATATGTGTATATATATATATATATATATATATATATATATATATATATATATATATATATATATATATATATATATATATATATATATATATATATATATATATATATATACACACACACACACACACACACACACACACACACACACACACACACACACACACACACACACACACACACACACAAGTAGAGAGGGAGAGAGACAAATATACACATATCTTTGAACACCTATCCTATGCCATTAAAACTTAAATGAATTATTATTACCTGTGGGGTATTTTTTGTATGATTTTCTTTTATGATGCTTTGCAAACCAATTGATCACTACCAACAGTTAGTTCCAGCACATCTTCCCGACTCCCCTGCTGCCATACAATGAGTCTGAAATCTTTTCTCATCTAGACTTGATTGCTGCTCATACTTGCTCTCTACACAGCCCACTTCTGGACCAAAAATATCAGAATACCCTACCAATCACAAAGTCCTTGAATCTGAAGAAAAAGGATAAAAATAATTAGCAACCAGCCAACACTACTCATGTATTATCTCCCCCCATATTTTTAATTAACTCACTTTCTGCCCCCACTAGTATTTTAGTCAACTCAAGGAGTTGAACTAACTCTTGTAGAGGGACATTTCCATGCAACAGTAATGTCATCAGATGTAACTTGGTAGGCTTTAGAAAGCCATTTGTCACCTATGTTTATGCATTTCACTGAGCACTCCTCTTTGGGCAAGTCTAATGTTCTGTGTGTTCTCAGCGAGTGATCTGAAAATCTGGCAGTATAAACACCTGCCTCCTATGTAGCATCATTTCAAAGTATTTAGCCTGCAAGACCTTTTGAATGAATAGATACTGGGTGGTCAAATGACTGCACCATTTTGAAGGGATTTCTGCATTATGAGCCACCACATTGGGATGACCAGGAGTATTGTGTAGCTTTCATGAATTATAGGAGGCCATTTCCTAATATGATTGGTCTTTAAAGTACCAAGCCACACCTATACCTACTTTGTTGATAATGTGAATTCCCCACAGGATAATGGTCTGGCATTACCATGTTTTTATTCCCCCTGACATCACACCAGTCCTAAAGGCCCTGCTGTACAAGAAAGGAATAATATGTTGCCCACAGCATAGATAGAATAGGTGGGTGTAATAGTATGCAACCCTAACTTTAGCAGATGTAGCAAGTCCCTTCCTAAGGGCTGCTTTTGGACTATATCTAGTCAGGACCTGCACCCAACTCTTGACCAGTCCATTAATTGTTTAATTCTTTGTACAGTCTACTGCTAAATGAACTTTGATAAAATATAGTATGTCCCCTGCCTGCCATCTATGCACTAGATACTGCAATAAATTTAAAGAGGGCTGCCAACAGTCCTAAGATATAACCAGCAATAAGGTTTTGAAATGCCTCCAAATCCCACTATAAGACTTCAGTACATCGAAAGCCCACAACTCCGTCATGCACTAGCCTGTATTAAACTTCTAATCTGTTATACCTCATCTGGAACAGGAATCTGCCATTTCTGAAGCCAGAGGCCTAAATCTTGCTAGCTGTTAATGAGATAAACTGTCAGGTATACCATTATCCTTGCCAGCCATGTGTCTAGCTGCAGATGACATATTCATCTACAAACAATTCAAAGCAAAATGCCTTAACTAAACTGGACTGACAAGTTTGAGAAATCGTCTTAGACAACACCCGCATCACTGCTTGGGTATCAAAGCAAAGCATTAATATTGCTTTCTGGGGGGTTTTATCTTTATTTTATTTATTTATTTTGCTAAGTTCCTGATCCAACACCACTATTCACCCAGATTGACAATAATTCAACCAAGTTAGTGTCCTTCAGTAAACACTTGTCTTTCCATGAATATAGTGATGAAAAGCAACCATTTGCCATTAAAATACCCACAATCCTTTCTCTACCACCTGCAGCTCTGTATAATTTGAAGTCAAGGGAAGATATACATTCTTCCTGCTAAAATGATACACCACTCAATTTTAGCAAAAGCTAATTTCTTATCAAGTCCTCCTCGACCCAAGTTGGCACTGTCAGCCTAGTTCTTCTATACCTTCCCTTCCAACAAGGTGGCCAGGGCACTTGTAAAGGTCAATCTTGGGACTATAAACCAAAGGTAATATGCAGAGGAGTGTGTATCCTTCCCCACCCTGACTTTCAGTTTACTGTTAATGCAATTAATCCTGCTTTTGAACAACCTTAGTTGACCATGTAGGACCTGGATGGAACCACTGAGACTATCCACTTCTAAACCCAAAATGTATAATTCCATACTGGGTTTTCCAATTTATCCTCTGCTAGTGGTACATCCAAATAATTATAGACTTCTTACAAAGCCTGTGCCTTAGATGTGCCTGTCTCTTTCCTTCCCTGGTCATTAAAAGTCATGCAAATTGAGAACTGTTCTCCTCCCTAGATCACCCAACTGCCAAATCAACTGAATGTGTGTTACACTTCTTAAAGGTTGTGCAGATCCCTGAACAACCTGTGAGCATGGTCTTATCATTATAAAATTTGCCATCCAGTCACATCACCAACAAATGCCAACCTTTGGGTCAACTGGGGAGCAAACTAAAGGCTGCTTTCATAGCCAGTTTTGCACTCCAAAGTTCAGACATAATCTGTATTATTTCAGCCATATCATTTTAAGATCCATGCTGTACTTTTGCCTCCTCCTCCTTGCCATTGCTGTCAATGAGAGTCTCTCTCTGGGTGAGATAAATGGTGTATAATACAGAAATCCCTGAGCCTTTCTTAGGTACCAAACCCAAAAGAGACAATTTCAACTACAGAAAAGGAGTGTCAAATGAGCCATCAACACATCCAAGCTGACTATCCTTTTTTTAATAAATTCAAGAGTATGCCTTCCTCCCTTCCTTCACCTATACTGACTTCAGGTTCTTGCAGGTAATGTCCTGGATATTATCATCCACCAGTAATGGCAAACTGAATCTAAACACCTGCAACAAACATTTCATTGTTCCTGCTCAAGACATAAAAGCAACATTTGCTGTAAGCCCTGGAATTTTACAAAAGTTTGCAGGTGGGCTTCACATCTTCTGGTGCTCACCATTAATAGGTGTTCCACCCTGCCTCAAAGGGAGACTCTACCCTTATCTATGATACCACCTACATAGTCACTCTACCAGCATCATCAGGTACTGGTTCCCTGGTTAATGCCCTCTCTCCCCTATCAATTTTGAACAATTTGAAAGCCAGATGTGACCTGTAGAATGTGCAAACAGAGTCAAACTTGCAAGTGGACCAATTTTATTTACTGCAATTAAAATCCCATCTTCTGTTACCTGGTGTCTTGATGACATTCCCTGTTATGGTGGAGTGTACTTTTTCCACCAGATGTGAGAGTGTCTCACTTCCCAGAGTAAAATTCTGTCTATAACCATAATTCTCCAAAATCTGTTATCATATTTCATCTAAGCCTGATTACCTCTTGCCTTACATGCATACATCTGTACCTACAGAAACTGAAAATATAAATGAAGGCCTTTAAAAAGTGCACATATCTGGTCAAACATATGGCTAGCTAATTACTCTGCAATTTGCATACATAACATACCCCCTCCCACTTAGAGCAGGATTTGGGGATGCCAACACTTAGAAAAACACAAGTTTAAAAAACAAAGTGACAATATAATAAAAAAATGCAATTAGAATAAATATTTTTATATATTAGGCTTTGGTGGCAATTGATTATTAAGTTACGTAAACTGGTATAAAAACATCTACTTACATGCAACACATCATTTTCATGACTCCACATTTCCAAAAGATACATGTTGACTTCAGGTGCACATCTGAAATGCATTATGGCAGTGCGTGATGCAACAGCATGTAACTATTTCATGTACTGCTCCAAAATGAACTACTGAACCAGTCTGCAAAATTCAAGGCA
Organism: Protopterus annectens; assembly: GCF_019279795.1. Classification (NCBI taxonomy): domain Eukaryota; kingdom Metazoa; phylum Chordata; order Ceratodontiformes; family Protopteridae; genus Protopterus; species Protopterus annectens. Next base: position 1,326,959,669 of record NC_056725.1, on the reverse strand, counting down.
ACATTAAGTGCTACAAGACAAAAAGGAAACACTTTTAATGGGACATGGAGGAAACACTGTTAATGTGTCATGGAAAGCTTCACAGCACAGTGAAAATTTCATTATGTGTCACTCTCTCTTGCTCTTGGCAAGACCATTCTACTGTTCTCCAAAAATATTCAGATTTTCTGTCATCATTCTGTGTCTGAAACTTTTACACCTCAGTCACATGTTAGGGTACCAGAAGGATGGATATGGAGAGATACTGGGATGCAGGTAAACAATAAGCAAGAATATTTTACCTGTAACTGCAGAGAGACAGATGCTGTAAACTTCAATAATTCAGGACTCTCCTGTCCATGACATTCACACAAAAAGATAATACATACTTAGAAACTACACCTGAGAATCTTACAAATACGTTTATTTCTAGCATTCTGCTTGAATGCATATTTTTTTGCGTATGTATTTACATTTACACAATTTCCTTATGAAACATACTCTTTAGTACTATAGGAGGTTACATAGGTTACTAGGCTATTGGCCTTGAGGCCCTTATAAGCCTAGCCAAGAGTTTAGCCTATGTTTAGACAAGTCAGCACCCAGCGCTCCTGTCCAGCAGGGACACAGGTGGAATCCCAGGAGTGTATTTTCTGTATCCCATCCAGTTATCCAGGTTGGGCTTAAAAAGGGATAATTAGGTACTCTGCTTGATGTGAAGAGGGAGTTTACTCCATAGATGGGGGAGTCTGTGGGACACAAATCTGTCCCGCCAACACGTCCTATTGATATCGCAGACCGGGTTGAGGTCACGCATACGGATTGCTCAAGTGGAGCTTGACTTGCGCATATCCAGCAGTCCCATCAAGGCGGGGTCTGAGATTGCTTTGTATGCCAGACAGAGGTCACCTCTGAGGAGTCTATATGAAACTGAGTAGAGGGATAGGGCTTTTAGCCTATCTGTGTAGGGTAGGTGTTTGCGGCCCTGGATTCTCCTTGTGAGAAACCTCTATAGTCTCTCCAGCTGCTGCATGTGCTTTGCGAGGTACATGCCGAAGGGGGTGTTGTACTCAATAACTGGCCTTATAAGGGAAGAATACAGGGATTTTATGACCTCTTTGTCCCTAAATGAGATACCTTTACTTATGAGGTACGCCATGTAGAAAGCTTTCCATACAACGTAAGCAACATGGTGGTCAAAAGTCAGGTTGTGATCAACCTGGATGCCCAAATCCCTCACTACTGATTGTGTACTTAGGACATTGTTATTAATGTGATAATATGTGGGGATGTCACTCTCCCCAAAAGGGGTGATGATGATGCACTTTTTGGCATTCAGCTTAAGGCCATGTTTCTGGCACCAGTCATTTGTTTGGGGGAGACCCTCTTGGAGGACGTCCACATCACTTGGGGAATTGAAGACTGCGCCCAGCTTGCAGTCATCTGCAAACTTGGTCAGCCATAGCCCACTGGTTTTGGCCTGCACCTCAGAGAAATATATCCCAAATAACAGAGGCCCCCAAGACCAATCCCTGGGGTACGCCGCTCATTACGAGTATACTGCTTGAGGTGGCTTCCCCTCTTTTGATTAGGTAGGTTCCATCAGTGTACCAGTTTGCTACCCATCTGGTAACATATGGATTGATGCCTAGTTGAGAGAGTTTATCTACTGTGCTTGAGTGGAGAATAGCGTCAAAGGCTTTGGCCAGGTCAAGGTAGACGGTGTGCACCATCTTCCCCTACCCCTTTGGTGACTGTCTCAAAGAAGTTGGACAGATTTAACAGACATGACCTTCCCTTGACAAAGCCAAACTGTGTGGGGTCGAGTGCTTGGAGGTTGCCAATGTTCCTGTTAATGAAGTCCATGATAATCCAATCCATGGCCTTGCAGATCAGGCTAATTAGGCTGATGGGTCTATAATTTTCTGGATCGGTGGATGCTCCACCTTTGTGTAAAGAGATGAGAGTGGCTGTCTTCTCAGTTGGGACAAAGCCGGTACTCAGGCTTTGGCTGAATAGGGTGATTAATGGTGCTGCAAGTTCATGCCTGAGTTCATGTAGTATGCAGCCTGGGATATTATCGGGTCCCATGGAGGCTGTATTTTTTGCCTATGAGAGGGGAGTGATGACCTGTTCCCTAGAGATAAGGGGTAGGGGCAGGTACTGGGGATTAACATTAAGTAAGCTGATTAAAATGTAGAAAAAATCTGATTCAAAAATGGCTGCCATTCTGTGAACACTGCAAATCTACAGCTCTGCAAATATCCTGAGGAAAATCTAACCCTGAAGTTATACTATGAGTCATTTAACAACAATCTTTTGAAAAACTGAATCTGCTCCATTCAGGTATCTGAGGAGAGGTGATTGAATCAGGGAAAATCAAAGAATTCAACAGGATTAGACCTGATTAACTGACTCTGAAGAGAGTGCCAAACAAAGGATCTGCCTGAATAACAAACTTTACTATCAAGCTATAATGAAAGACAATACTGATCTACAATGTCAAAACAAGATAAAAATATGGAGACAACAACAACAAAAACTAAACTGTCTGAACTGCAATCACCAGAAAAGGATTTAACTGTGAAAAGGCAGAAAATCATTAAACAACAGGAGCTTTCCAAAGCAGGGAATAAAAATAAACCAGACCAGCTAGCGGACATGGAGGATATCAAATCTGCTTTGTTACCTATTCAGGGAGCTTTGGAAGAATTATCTAAGCAGGTACAATCTTTTGGCATTACATGTAGTCAAATGCTAGAAAGAATGGACAGAACTGAAGCCAGAATATCTGAAAATGAAGATAAAATAACACTGCTGACTAAAAAATCTGATACTCATGACCTGGACATACAATCTATGCAAACAAAAATCCTGGACCTCGAGGCGAGATCCAGGAGAAATAATATAATTATCAGAGGGATACCTGAAAATATCCAATACAATGATTTAATTCCTTCCATTATACAAATTTTTACAATATTGTTTAATGACTCTGACATAGCTAAACAAATAATAATAGAAAGAGCTCATAGAGCTTTGAGAGAAATGCAAGCATCCAATATATCAAGACCATTCTATGTCAAAATTCTTAATTACCAAGATGTTAATAAAATAATAATGGCTGTTAAAAAGAATGGAGGTTATATTATGTGGAATAACAATAAAGTTTCTGTGGCTCATGATTTACCCCTTCAAATAAGACAAGCTAGGCAAGCTTTATCTGCTTACTGTAAATTTCTTATTGAAAAACAGATTAAATTTCAAATGAAGTATCCCAATACACTAATGTTTACAGTCGAGGGATATAAATATTCAGTTTCCACAAAAACAGAAGCAAAATCTACCTTTTTGAAGTTATTTAAAGTCTTGCCTGCTTCAGAGAGCTAATATGGCCTTCCGTTGGGACTGTTACAACAATAGAGGTTGGATTCATGTTTTGCTTTAATCCGAGGCTTCTGAATCCTTGGTGTAAAGTTTTGGTTCTGCAGGCCTCTTTCTAATCTGATAAGGACTTGTTTTTCATCGCTGGATCGTTTGCAAGCCATTCACAAGTTTTTATGGCTCCCACAAACTCTTCCTCATCACAAAGTTACAGGAAATGCTTCTTTTGTTGTCCTAGGGCCGGTTTTGAAGACCGATGGCAGTTTCTCAGGTTTGGGAAACTGAAAAACTCTGTGGAAGAATGTAAAATGACTATTACAGCACAAGTGCTTATATTTTAAACACATAGGAAACACTGAACTGTTTTATATAATACATCTAATTATTTAGGTATACAGGTATTTTTGAAATTGCAGTGCTTATTTAATGTGGTGAGAGCATATATAGCTTTAATTCTAGTCCTAATATAAAGTTTATATGCAGTTAGTGAGTGGTCAAGTTTGATGTCATAACACAAAAGACTGTGATTTTGTTTTAATTGCTGTGGTTATTGCTGTTTTGACAATTGCTGACTACTCTGGGATCCCTTGTGTTTGTTTAAGCTCTCGGATTTTAGTTAACTTAATGACATTTGATTCACTGTGTGTTTTCTCCACATGGAACAAACAAAAGAGAATGCATTTTAAAACAGGACAGTATTAACATTAAGGAATTTCTTAGGAAATGTGTGTCCAGTCATTCACTGAAAATTAAAACAAACTGTGCATGTAAGATCTCTGCATAACAGTACATATGAAACCATCATACAGAGTAAATGCTGAAGTGTATTTGTTTACAATAGTTCATACAGTATAGATTGTCTACAAATAATTACTGTAATTTATATTATGGTTTAGTGTCTCATGTTTTGACTTTATGGGGTTTTGGAAAATTGTCTTTTAGTTATTCTTAAGATATATGATGCATATATTACAGGAAAGTATTCGTTTTTCTATTCACAGAATGTTCTTAATGGGACACAACTTATTATTATTATCATTAGATATTTGAAGTGTTTGGAGAAGAATGATAAGAATAATTTATGTTGTTAATATTTTTTTCCTTGACATTATTTCCGAAATTGATAAAACAAGAGATGTAGATGTTTAGCAGTGTTTAATAGGGAATGTTTAGGTTAGGCTTTGTAGATTTAGTGGTAGTAGTCATAGGTTTTTTGCATGATATAGTGGTAATATATTTTAATCTAAAGAACATTTATTTAGTAATGTTATTAATCCTTATAATGTTTAACAATGTGGAAAATCTATGTATGTCGTGGTCCAGGTGGGTAGGCACTGGTGTGGGACGGGATTTCAACAATGCTTCCAGAAAGTATATCTTTTGAAAAAATATTTGAATCTATTCGTTTTTTTTCCAACGTAAACCATATTTGAATCAATTAAAGAAATAGATTCATGGAATACGAAAGGGCTCCAGAATTGAAAAAGAGGAAACTGTTTCTATATTTATTTTTGCAGGCTAGGGCATGTTTTATTTTACTCCAAGAAACTCATTTGACTAATGATCAATGGGCAGTTATTAGGGAAAGGAAAAAATGGATCAGAGAGGTCATAGCTTCGGAAGGTAAAACTAATAGTGCGGGGGTCGCGATAGTTATAAAGAGCCAATACCAAGAAAAAATTCTAGACTTTAAAGTAGATAAGGAGGGAAGATGGTGTTACGTGATTCTGTCATCTAATCACTATGATAAACCTATTTTACTTCTTAATATATATGCACCATGTAACAATCAACACCCTTTTATACTATCACTTTATTCCATTTTGAATCAATATAATAATCACTACATAATTATAGGAGGGGGCTGGAATTCATATCAAGATCCTAAATTGGATAAATCAAGTGTCCATAGGTCATTTAATACTCAAGCAGTAATAGCTTTGAGTGAACTTAAAGCTGACTTTAGATTGTATGATCCTTTTAAATACATAAGCAATCAGTTTAATACAAATAACTTTACATTCTATTCAACATGTCACAAAATGTGGTCTAGAATAGATTTTTTCTTGATTTCAGAAAGTTTAATTATTCTAGATCCCAGTGTTACTGTACAAGTTCGGTACTTATCAGATCATTCTAAAATTACTTTAAATTTTAATAAAGACCCCAAAAATAGCTTATCACATAGAGAGTACAATTGGACCCTAAATCCAAATTTATTAAATAGAGAGGATATAATTCAGGAAACTCAGGCTGTTCTTGATCTTTTATTAGTTAGTCTATCTAAACAACAACATTTACCCGATATTGAATGGGCAACAACCAAAGCACAAGTAAGAGGGATTTTTTTGCAAAAAGCTACCTATTATAAAATAATTCAAAATAGTGATATGCAAAGACTGGAAACCAAAATCAAGTCATTAGAACAGGATTTGTTTAGGAAATTTAACCAGCAAACAGAAAAAGAACTATTAAAATGTCAAAAGGAGCTCTTTTTGATCCAGAATAGTAGGTTGTCCTTTTATGCGCATAGATTGTTGGCAAAATATGCTAATCATATTCAAACCCCTTCAAGGGCATTAGCTAGAATTATTAATCAATCGAAAGTCTCTTTGCAGATCACTGAAATACAGTTTAAAAATAATAGATATACAAAATCTGAAGATATTATGAGTATTTTTGAAATGATTTACTTTCAGCTTTACAGTGATAGACAGGAATCTTCTAAGAATAGGATTAATAATGACTTTTTGCAAAAAATAAATTTTCCAAAAATTAACGATAACTCTCAAATAGATTTAATTAAGCCAATTTCCTCTGGGGAAATAATAGATACAATTAAAAAGTTGAAATCTCATAAAGCACCAGGTCCGGATGGATTGACCGCAGAATTTTATAAAACTTTTTGTGACTCCTTTGGCAAGATACTTCCACATATATTTAATTATATAATTAATAATGGAATTAGTGATCCTCACTTTAATGCATCCAGAACAATTCTTATTCCCAAAGAAAACACTGACTTACATAACCTGGACAATTATAGACCTATCTCTCTTTTAAATATTGACATGAAAATTCTGACATCTATCTTAGCTAATAGATTGAAGAAAGTAATAGACTTAATAATATCCAATGAACAGGCCGGATTTATGAATGCCAGACAAACTACTGACAATACCTTATCACTACATACATTAATTTCATATGCTTGTCAAAAAAATATTAATGTTTATGCTCTCATTATTGATGCACAAAAAGCATTTGATAGAGTTAATTTGAAATTTCTGTTCGATCTTTTATCATACTTTAATATACCTCAAGAATTTATTTTAACGTTACAAATATTATATAATAACCCATATACAACTTTATATATTAATAAAAAAATTTCTAAAAGAATACAAATTATGTCCTTTATCCCCTATATTATTTAATCTATATTTAGAACCACTGTTTTTACATATTAAGCAAAATATATACCATAACGCCCCAATAGTTTATGGCACCAAGATATCTATGGCTGCCTTTGCTGACGACCTCAATATTTATTGTATGAATCCAATTTCAGCTACCAAAAAAATACTAAAAGCAGTGGAAGATTTTGCTGATGTATCCAACTACAAGATAAATCTTAAAAAAACAACTTATTTCCTTTGAAAACACCGAAACCTTTTTCTCTTTTACCATTGGTAGGACAAATTAAATCGGAGAATAAGATAAAGTACTTAGGTGTTATCTTTTCTACAGATAATAGAGATTTCTATGTGAATAATGTCAAGTTGCTTTGGGATCAGATATTGTCCGATTTAAGAAGATGGAATACTTTGAAATTACCAACAATGGCAAAAGTTTCAATAATTAAAATGAATGTGTTACCCAGAATTTTGTACATTTTTAGAGCTACTCAAGTTTTGATCCCCAGGAAATTTTTCAAACAAATTCACATGGAATCGGCTAAATTTATATGGGAACCTAAGAAGACTAGAATATCATATGAAAAATTGATGACTCCGAAAAATAAAGGAGGCCTAGATCTACCTAATTTTGAAATGTATTACTTAATAATAAATTCTAATAGAATTTTAAGAATAGCTTACTATGAGATATCTAGTAATAAATGGTCACCCAAATGGGTAGTTATGAATCATAAACACGTTGTAAGTTTGAATATTAACCCGAAGGCTTTACCTTTTTTAAGTAAAGATTCTTTTAAATTATTTTCTTTAATGGAGCATATTACAGTATATATAAGTCTAATACAAAATCTTTTCCAATCATTAAATCTCTTACAGCATATGATGACTTCTCAACCCTTTCATAAGAACCCAAATTTGAAAATTAATAACCAAGTAATAGATCTTAAAAAATATCCACTTATAATTAATCTAACTTTACTTGAAATATATCCATAGCTTAACCATTCAGTTCATGATATGTTGCAGGGGATGAATCTTCCTAAATCTTATTTAATAATATTGAGACAATTGAAGGATCTCATTGTAAATTACTTCAAAGACTTTAAAACTGATGAGGAGATGTTAACTACTTGTTCAAACTTATGGTTAACTCTTAGACAAGATATCAAATTTATTACCTCTACAAGAGAACTGATAAAAGGGCTGAAATACCAAAACCAAATACTTTTGTCAAAATATTGGAAGGATAAAATACCATTGATAGAAGATAACAAAATACTAAAGGCAATTAACTAAACAATAAAATCAGTTTCTCTTCAAAAATTAATATTTATACAATTGATGATATTTAATAATGCCTACTATACACTTACTTTTGCATAAATTCAACTCGAAAAACTTGCCCAAATGTCCATACTGTAAAGATCAACGCATGGACGTCTTGCACATGTTCTGGAGCTGTAAATGTATTTACAAACTTTGGAATTCCTTAAAAATTCAACTACAAAAGATGGGATATCAACATTCTACACTTTCTTGGGAATTTATGATACTACATATTCCTCCTAATAATTTGAATAAAACTCAAATGATTATACTTATGAATATTTTTTTATTAATGAAACTTTATATAGCTACAAATTGGTTGACTCCATTTATGAAACATATTCTAGCACATAAACTTTAATTAAGGATAATAAAAGGAATATTAATAACCAACAAATTTTCAACATTATATTAGCAACTCAGCTCAACCCCAGGACAGGCATACTTGATGTGAAAGTTGGTAAGAACAATTCATTTTAATGACAGTAGATTTTTTCATGTAAATAATGTACATAGTTTGTAGTATGGGTATTACTAGCTTAATTTGGGTATTATTTGTATTTCTTTTCATTTGCTGTTTTCTTTGTTGTATGGAAAATTGGTAAAATAATAAAGATTTATTATGGAAAAAAAAAATGTAGAAAAAATCTCTTAGCAGTACAGCTAAGAAAAATTTGGTTTCCTGAACAATAAATCTATTCTTCATTTAGGTAATCTCTAGTCTTATGAACATTGATGAAAGAATGGTACAGTAAAATTCATTTTATTCTCTCTCATTTGTTTGTTAATATAGTAAGCCCACTTGAATATGTGTCTTTGTGGAGTCTATACCACCAGTGTATGGAAGCAAACCATCTTTGAATCTTGTTAGACCAGTACCAAGTCAATGCTTTCTGCAGCAACAACTTCCTTGGTAACAAACATCTACACAGAGCAATACAGCTTTTCAGATATATGTGCCATGCACATACTAACCACATCAACTACCAGTACAAATGTACTCTCATGCATGAAAGACAGGACAAACTACAGATGTCGTCACTGCTGCCTTCTTTATGAAATTCACACATGGTAACATCCTGATGCATAACAAGTACTCTCACAACTACATTAAAAACAATAAGATGCACTTACACTGACACAGAGGTAATTAATTTCTACAGCTTGTAATCATCCAACTTCAAAAGTGCCAACCAGCCTTTGGTTTCCCTAGCATAAAAATGATCTTTATCACAACACTGCTTCTTTTTATTTACACAAGCAGCTACGTGCCTATTAAAAAAAATGTTTACTTTATAGGCTGTGCTTCAGTGATGAAGAAAGCAGTTCTGTCTTTTCCCTAACACTAGCCCTCAGAATTTAAGCTGTGATCTAAGGAAAGTGCTTTGCTAGGATGATTCTCCTGGGGCTCCTGGACCCTTGTCCTTCCTCCTCCCAGGTTGGATATGATTTGGTAGTCAATCCAAGTAGCCAAACTCCTACTGCAGCAGTGAGAATGATGAGCATAGTACAGTTGTTTAATTTGCACTTACCATAACAGTAGATGTTTGGATTCCTCACTGCGGCACTGCTGTGGTAGTATTTAGGCTATATGGATTGTGAGCTGCCCAGAACATCACAACCAGCCAGCTTGACAAAGCTATGGCTCCCTTCCACACCTTCACACTGACTACTGATTGGTCAGCAATTATAGTAAATGTTTCTTTAGGACTTTTTGCCCATAAGGAGACAAGGAGTGTACTCATAATGGAATTCAAAAATATATTAAACTATCAAAACAGTCTGCATCCCAACCAGAAACTCCATACACAGGAAGGGGGATGGAGGGTGGGAGAAGCTAATGCAGCAGTAAGGAATTTCAACATCTGCTATTATGGGCAAGTACAACTTACACAAGTGTATTATTTTTATCATTCTCATGGCTACATTAACCTTTAGACTATATGGGTTGCTTACCAAAGCCTATCTAACCTGGAAGGAGGGAGAGTATAGATCAAGGAGCACCTGCAGAATGGTCCTAGCAAAGGCTGTCCAAGATACTAAGAAGGAATCCAGTTTGAAATGCTTTGTATTGGTATTTACAGAGGACCTTGTAGTTGCCTCTAGAATACTTTGAGTCCACCCCTTTCAAATATGCCATTAAAGAAGTCAAGGTTCTTGTAGCACTTGATACTGGCTGGAACTGATTTACCATGGTGGGTATATTAAAAAAAAAAAAGTAAAAAGTAAAAAGCAATAGCAGCAGACACCCCTATTTTGACAGGGGTGTCCCTTCTCTGTCTCATCATTAGAAATAAATATCCAATCTGCTTTTCTAAAGGACTTAGTTCTGCCAAGTTAGTACCTGAGCTATGTGTATATATAACCAGAGAATGCTTTTTGCATCTGGATAGAAAACAAGGAGACTGATGGCATGATTCAAAACAAACTCTGTAAAAACTTTGACCATGAATGAGGGAGTTGTTCTTAATGAGTCCATATCCTTATGATAAAGCAGATAGAGCCCACCCACTGTGAGAGCTTGTAACTCAGATTCTCTTCTTATACATATCAGCATAATGAGAAGTCCGGTTTCCCATGTAATGAACCTTCATTTTGACTGAAGTGCAGGTTCAAATGTAAACAGAGTTAACTTCTCCAGCACAAAGTTAAGATCCCAAGAACCTGTTTAAGAGGCAGTCTCTGGTGTACTCCCTTCAGAAACTGTTTTTCAAAAAGCAGAGAAAAAAGGGAAAGATCCATGGGTAAACCTGCTGAAATGGATGCAAGATGTACCTTGACAGACAAACAAGGGAGACCAGAGGATAGTAACTCACACAAATATTTAAAAGCCAGTGGTACTTAATCCCTGATAGGGCCCTAGGCACCAAATAGAAACTCTTTTCCTCTTGCCAATATAAGATTTCCTAGTAGCAGGTTTTTTTTTGGCTCCTTTAGTACCTGCTGCATATCTTCATGAAAGAGGTGGCTAAAGATATCAGAACTGAATTATCCAGGCAGTTAGTTGAAGCTGTTTGAGATTCAAGTGTATCAAACTCCTCTTCTCTTGTGTGAGTAGGTCCAGTCTGTGAGGATGCTTGGGATAGCTGCCCTTCGTCAATTCCATAAGAAGGGAAAGCCATTGTTGCCTGGGCCAAAAGGGAGTCACCACAATTATTTTTGAAGAACCCTTTAGAATCTTTAGAATTACTCTGGATCATTGGAAAGGGATAAATGAACATTCCCAACTATGGAAATGAAAATGCATCTGTTTTCCACATTGCTTACAAGGAGCCCTGGAGCAGAACATGTTCAGCTGTTTGTATTGAAAGGAGGCAAACTGATCCATTTGAAGTGTTATCCACAAATGAGTAAATTACTGCAAGACCCATTCATTCAATTTCCATTGATGTGGTCCTTTACTAGTCTTGCTGTGCTTGTCTGCCACTGCGTTTTGCAAAGCATTGTTTTTTTTATAGACCTTCGTATTTCTGATAAATGATCTCCTATACATTCCTTTAATTTTGGATTAATTTTACCTATATAAAAGGCATCACACTTTTGGCATACTGCCATCTAAACTATGTTTTTCATATCACAAGTACCATACACCTGTAGATAAAAAAATATTTTTATTTACAGGGTATTTAAAGCATCTTCTGTGTGGAGACATGCATGAATGGGCGTACCTTCATCGAAGGTTATGCGTCAGGGCAGGCAACTCGGCATGTAAAAATCTACTGCCAGTCATTAGCGGACTGGAGTTCCGCTGTGACGACCCCTAACTGGGAAAAGCCAAAAGACACAACATCTATATGTATGAATTGTAATACATACATCTATTACATTTAAAAGTACCATGTTTTACAATTCTATGATTGTTTAAAGTACGTGTTTGCTCCTTATAACATAACAGATTCTTTACATTTTTAAAGCTTTTATATGCAAAATTAAGCTACCCTCTTGTTACTCCTTTAAATTGTGGTAATTTCTGTACTATAGGCCAATATTTTCTAATAATATTTGTGACTTGTGTAGTATTCCTATTATAACTTAAGGCACATCTATATTGGGTTTATATCAGAACATCGAAGTATTAAAACTTAGAACGTTCTGATATCGAACACTATTCAGCGAACGCTAAGAATAGCAAAGCTGCAGAACATGGGAAAAAAATTGCTGTTCTGAATGTTCGATATTTTCATGTTTAGATGTTTTGGAGCAGATGAAATAGCGTTTGCTATCTTCATATTTTGATAACGTGATATAAAAGCTCTATATTTACTTTTGGAATGAATATCACTTTGTTGTACCTACTAAGAGGCCCTTCATTCAGAGAAAATGGGTTTAATCTCTCAAACTTATTTCAAAAGATCTGGAATATAAATTTAAAATAGTTTTTAAGGACTTCAGCAACAATTGTAAATGATACAGCCAATTTTTTACAACATCTTTATAAATGGTCAAATAAAAGTACAATAGGCTGTTATTCTGTAACCTTGGATGTTGAGTCTTTGTTTAATTCTATATAGAATGAAGAAGATATTGAATATCTTGGAGAATATATCTTGCAAAAAGTTGAGTTTACTACAACATAAATAAATATGTGTATTATTGAATATAGTATTTAAAATAATATTTTTCTGTTTCGTGACAGATATTATAAACAACAAAGAGGTGTGATCATGGTACTCCCATGGTCATCACCTATGCAAACATAGTCATGAATGCATGGGAAAATTAGCATGTCTTCTCACTATCAAATAATCAGTTTTATAACCATATACTATTTTATAAGAGATTTGTGGATGATTTATTTCTCATATGGGAAGGTTCACTGGTTTTATTGGAAGAATTCATAAACTTATTTAAATACCAGTATTATTTTTTTGACTTTAAAAAAACAGTATATTTTTCTCAGATAGATTTTTTTATATATAAGATTCATTTACAATACAATAGGAGGGATATAAACTACTCTTTACAGAATGGAGGTGAAAAAGAATACATATTTACATTGAACTAGTATGCACCCACCACATATCTTTAAAAATATTACTAAAAACCAAATAATACAAGTGGCTAAATTAAATACAAAGGATAGTGACATGTGTACCCAAATAGTAAATATGGCTAATGACATTATAGCCAGGGGTTACAATGAGCAGCGAGTGTCAGCGATTGAGAGTGAAGTTATACAAATGAGAAATCAAGAGATTAGACCCATTTTCTCTGAAAGAAGGGACTCTCAATATGTACAACATACTGATGTTAATTCCCAAGTAAATATAGATGTGTCAACTTATAACAGGAATGCTATACAAGTCACAAACATTGTTAGAAAATATTGGCCTATAGTATAGCAATTACCAAAATTTAAAGGAGTAACAAGTGGACAGTTTAGTTTTGCATATAAAAGATCTAAAAATTTAAATAATCTGTTATGTTAAAAGGAACAAATGCACACTTTAAACAATACAAGAAGTTTAAAGCATAGTACTTTTAAATGTAATAGATGTATGTATTGCAAGTTTATACATATAGATAAATTTATCAAACACCCTGCAAATAAAAAATATCTTTTATCTACAGGCATATGGTACATATGATATAAAAAACATAGTTTACATGGCACTATGTCAAAAGTGTGATGCCTTTTATGTAGTCAAAACTAATCATAAATTAAAGGAACATATAGAAGATAATTTCAGAAATATAAAGGTCTACAGAAACCAATGACTTGTTTAAACATATTAAAACAACTGAAAACACACAATCTGATGTTGTTAATCTTCGTTCATTTCTTACTGATGGGTTATCGGTTCCATCCTCGGAACTGAGCCAGACTTATACCAAGCTCCCATCACCCAAAAACTCTTGAGCCAAGATCCTACCCACAATGCTCTGCTCCCTGTTACCTCAGCCATGTCAAGCCTTCTCTTTCAGCTAAGTGTTCAGTTTTGAAGTTTTTCTATTATTAGTGTTTAGAAAGTTTTCAATTCTTCACTATCTCTATCCTCTTACCTTACTGCAACTGAGACTCTCTCCCTATAGTATTTTCCTTTTTCTTACCTTTGAGGTAATTCTCCATTACCATCGCTGGTAATTCTTCTTCTCCCTTTCTTACCCTTCTGGGTAGTTTTTTAACCTTTTAGTAGAGTCTTAGTTTCTCCCTTGATATCACAATGTCAGATAAGAAAAGTAGTGCTGGTTTCAAACTATGTACAGTATGCGACCGTAAGTTACTACTTTCTGATGGCCATGATTTGAGTGTTTATTGTCTGAATGTTTCCCACCTTTCAGTGGACCCTCTGTGTGGGATTTGTAGAAATTTCTCGACTAGGACTCTGAATGAATGGAAGAATAAACTTATTCTAAAATGCCTCCTTAAAACTCCTTTCTGTGAGGCTACCTCTGGGTCGGTGGACTCACCCCCTCCTTCTAAACCCCATAAGAGGCATTCTTCTTCTTCCTCATCGAGGTCACTCACTTCATCTTCCTCTGGAGATCACAAGGGGTCGACTCACAAAAAGGTAAAAATTCCGGGCCCGGCACTGCCATCTGTGGTCCTTTCAGCCCCAGCCTCAGCACCGCCCCAGTTTATTCTCACTCCAGCTATGTCTTCTTCATTGCCACCAGCACCAGAGTCCGCGGTGCAGACACTTACGGCTCTGACAGTTTCATCTCAGCCTTTTTTGGCACCACTGACATCAGTGCAGTCCCTCTTGGCACTGTGTCTACAGGTACAGCCTCCTTGGCACCGTTGGTGCAGACTCCACCAGCTCCTTCCTTGCCAATGCAGTCATCTTCCAGGATACTGCCCTCTACGATGCAGATGCCTTCGGCACCAACCTGCTCAGTGCATTCACTTTCGGCACCGTCACTACCAGTGCAGACACCTTCTTTGACAGTACCGCATTCATCGGTGCAGACATTTGCCACACAGCCCTTCATGGTGCAGAAACCCTTAATGCCTATGGTGCCACCTTTGTCAGCGCAGTTACCCTCTGTGCCATTCTCCTCAGTGCAGACACCCTCAGTTTCAGGCTCTGCACCACACAAACTCACAAGAACTAAGTAATCTCCCTCCTTAGATACTTTTGTGGGAAGTCAGTACAGCCCCTTTTTAGACAGGCTAGAAACTCCATCAGGTCTCTCTATGATGTTGACCAGGAGCATCTCAGAACAGGATGTTGCGGCTTGTCGATCAGTTGCTTGTGGCCAGGGGACTCTCTCACCCATCTAAAGCTGTGCTCTCTCTTGCAGGTGACCGTCTTTCTCCACAGACTCCTTCTTACACTCCTCCTTCGACTTCCAGGGAAGCATCGAAGCCCCTTCCTCCAACAGCAGCTTCCCTTCCTTTGACACCAACTGTGGCCCTCACTTTGGAGCTAGAGTTGTCCTTATGGCCCTCGGTGCACTGGGCACCGGGTCCTTCTCAGGCTAGCGGCTGTGCTGTGGGGGCAGGCATTCTTAGTTCTTCGCCAATTTCTTTCTATAGCATCCTCCAGTAATCCTTCTCCCCTCACTCTCCACAGTCCTCTTGAGACTCCTGATCTGAGGGTCAGCTCATTGGAGTGGGGTGTGACCCCAGCTCCGAGTTTGTAGTGCTCAGTTCTGGGCTCCCATCCCTCTTTGGGTGGTCCCGCCTTCCAGGCCATGGAGAGGGCACTTGCCTCTACTAGCAAAACATCCCTGTCAGCGTCCTTGCCCACCTCTGTGTTGCAACTGTCACAAGCCACAACTACTGGACCCCAGGCACAAGGAGGGCCTCAGGATTCTCCCGCTCAGGAGATCCCCTCCTCGCAATTTTGCCCAGAGCTCTCCACTGAGGAAGTCACTTGCAAGGCTTTGTGCAAGAGGAAGAACATGGACTCCACTGAGGAGCCTCTAACCAAAGATATGGACTTTGATGACGGGGAAGGGTCCCCATATTCACCCTCTGATGAGGTGTCCTTTGGTGACATCCTCAATATCCTAAGACAGAGGGGCAACTGGAAGTCCTCCAACCCTTCATCAGAGGAATCCATATTACTGCAGGCCTTTCATACCTTGCCCCCTACCTCTTGGGTTATCCCACCAGCCAATGAGATTGTCCAGTTCATCATCCAGCATGCATGGAAGGCTCCTGACACTTTAGAACCTATACCTCGGAGGCCTGACAAAATGTTATCTCCCCCTGCTGAACATCCTCGTTGGTCCAAAGGTCTTCCAGTAGATGCCATGGTGGTGGTGGCTGCAACCAAAAAAGACTTGGCAGAAGAGAGTCAGACTGTCCATCCACTCAACAAGGAGTTGCGGGTGATTGACCGACTCGGGAAGCATGCGTTTGCTTCACTGACCTTTGCTGTAAGGTCTTTGAACTACGTGGCACACTTTACGGGGCTCCAGAGAGACCTTATCAACCAACTCTCTGAAACCTTGGCAGGAGCTGTTTCTGATGAGGTGTGAGACAACATAGCCACTCAGATAGCGACCTTGGAATCAATATCCAATTCTTCCATGCGCCTCATTTCACATGCAATGGAAGGAGTGGCTAGAGTGGCAGGCACAGGCATAGTCATGAGACATCATGCCTTGATGCACCTTTGCAACTTTGTGGACTCCTTTAAGGCTTCTTTTATATATGCCTCATCGAGGCCACTTCACTGTTTGGCCCAAAGGTTAAAGGTATGCTGGCAAGGTACGAACAAGATGATAAGACCCTGTCTGCCATTGGTGTCCGACACTCCACCCCTCAACAATTCTACTCCAGAAATCAGATGAGCGGGAAGATGTGGCACAGAAAATCACAGGGCTCTTTCTGCGAAGCACGTGCCGAGTTTTCCTCTAAGGGCAGAGGTGGAAACTCTAATGGAAGATGCCCTTTTCAGGGCAGGGGAGGTCCACAAAACTGGGGTTCTAGAGATTCTTTCTCTGGGCAACCCCACCAGCACTCCTGAAGTGTTGCCCAACTGCTGACCTCTGGAAGTGGTCGGGGGTCGTTTTTTTCTTGCACTCCACTGCCTGGCAAACCATAACCACCAATTCTTGGGTACAATGGATAATATCCAGAGGCTACTGCATTCCCTTCCATCTCTGTCCCACTTCACCCAGAAATTTACCCAACATCCCACCCAGTCAAAGGGAAGTAGCAGCACATGAAATCCGGAAGCTGCTACAAAAGAGTCATCCAAACTGTCCCCCCAGACCAGATAGGATCTGGTTTTTACTCAAGATTCTTTTTAGTGCCAAAAAAGACAGGGGACTGGGGACCTATTCTGGCTCTCAGAACACTAAACAAATTTGTAAAATCCGAGAAATTCCGGATGGTCATGGTTCAGTCTATCCTTCCTCTTTTGGAAGAAGACAATTGGATGTGCTCTATAGATCTTCAAGATGCATATTACCATATAAAAGTGGACAAGCACTCAAGAAGATACCTCTGCTTCTGCATAGGAGCCAGTCACTACCAATTTTGAGCACCGCCATTCGGTCTCTCTATAGCTCCCAGAGTGTTCACCAAATGCATGGCAGTGGTTATCACTCACCTGCAACATCAAGGATTCCAGACATTTTCATACCTAGAAGACTGGCTCCTTACTGCCCCCACCAAGCATCTACTGGAGGAAGCCCTGGATTACACTCTTCTCACAGCTCAGTTCCTGGGAATCACTATAAACTGGGAGAAGTCCAACACGAACCTGGCACAATCTTTAGAATTCATCAGAATTCTGTTGGACATGAGGAATTGCACATCATCTCTTCTGGATCACAGACTTCAAAGAATAAGACAACAGGTTCAGCCGTTAATCTGTCACCACAAATCTTCTGCTTGGTCTGTACTCAACTATTGGGGTCAATGGCAGCTTCAATCACCATTGTTCCTCTGGCCAGGTTCCACATAGACTTCTTCAGTGGCTATTTCTCACTCAGTGGTACCCTCTACAACATCCTTTGTCTTTTCAGATAAGTGTAACTCAGAGATGCAAGCAAGATTTGCTCTGGTGGACATCTCAAAATCCCCAACAATGGTCTCGACCCTTCAGCCCCCATCAGCCAAAAGCCACGGTGACCACGGATGCCTCTCTGATGGGGTGAGGGGGGGCTATGTCAGGGAAACTCAGTCCAAGGCACCTGGTTGGAGACAGAGGCTCATTTGCATATCAATGTCCTGGAACTGAGGGCAGTGTTGTTAGTGTTGCAAGCATTTCACTCAATCCTTCCATCAGGGACTATTGCAATCCAATCAGACAACATGTCAGTAGTCTGGTACATCAACAAGCAAGGTGACACCAGATCTTACCCATTATGCTGAGAGGACTTGAGAATATAGCAATGGGTGATAGCTTCCAACCACTTTCTAAATGCAATGCACATTCCCGGGAGCTCCAACTTGATAGCGGACAAATTGAGCAGGTGCATTCTACAACCTCACAAGTGGTCACTAAATCCTGTGACAGAGGCAAAAAATTTAAACTGCTGGGGCCAGCCTTGCTGCAATCTATTCACCTCCCCAATCAACTACAAGTGCAGCAACTACTTTGCCCTGATTCCCCCTTGGGGACAGTCACCAAGAGATGCTCTAGTCCACGCTTGTCCCTCGGGTCTGCTTTATGCTTACCCTCCTGTATCCCTCATTTCCCAATTTTTGAAGCAAGCACGGCAGTTGAAGAACAAAGTAATCCTCATTGCTCCATATTGGCCTCGACAAGTTTGGTTACCCTTCCTCTGGCCTCACCTGCTAGATCAACCATGGATTCTCAGTCCAACTCCAATGTTGATCTCCCATCCACAGGGTCTGATCCACCCCAATCTAACAAACCTGAAGCTGACAACTTGGTTTCTCCACTTCCAATAATTGCCAAGAAGGATAACCTCTCCTCTCTGGTGTGCAGTATTCTTATTGCATCTCATAAATCATCTACCAGGCTAAACTATCTCAGCAAATGGAAAAGATTTACATTATGGGCAGCCCCAGTTTCAGTGGTATTAGATTACTTATCAGATCTCTTTCAATCTCAGGTATCAACCTCTACTGTTCGTGTTCATTTTGCTGCCAGGACTCTTCACTCATGTCACACAGACTCTTTAAGACTTTATTGAAGGGTGTTTTTCACCTAAAACCTCCCTTTAGAGAACCAGTGCAACCTTGGGATTTGGCTTTGGTTCTGCAAGCCCTAACAGCCCTTTGAACCTGCATCTTCATGTGATTTAAAGTATCTCTGTTGGAAAACATTGTTTCTGGTTGCTATCACATCAGCCAGACATCTGTCAGAACTTCAAGCCTTATGCATCAAACATCCCTACCTTATTTTCCATAAGGATAGAGTCTCACTGAGAATGAATTCTTCCTTTTTACCAAAAGTGGTGTCAGAGCAGTGTATCAACCAGTCTACTGACCTCCCAGTATTTTTTCCTAATCATTCTAACAAGGGAGAGTATTGCCTGCACTCCCTAGATGTTCACAGGCAAATCCATTTTTATTTGGCCAGAACAAAGTCTACCCGTAAATCAAACCAATTATTTCTGGCTTTTTCTGGACCAATACTAGGTAGTCCTGTTTCTAAAGTTACATTAGCATCATGGTTGAGAAATTGCATTACCTTCATCTACAACAAGAACAACATCACCTTGCCTCACAAAGTGAAAGCCCATTCTACAAGGTCAATGGTGACTTCAGCAGCTTTCCATACTAGGGCTTCCCTCAATGACATTTGCTCAGCTGCAACTTGGGACAACCCTCATACCTTTATTTTTCATTACAAATTGGATTTGGCCTCCAGAGGTAGAGCTTCTTTTGGTTCCATGGTGCTCAGGAATGTCCTTCCATGAGGGCCGCCCAGGGATACAGGTAGCTGGGGACTCTGTCCCATCAGTAAGGAATGAACAAAGATTAACAACATCAGATAAAGAAGTTATGTCTTACCATAATGTTCCATCTGTGTTGTTGATCTTCGTTCAGTCATTACTCCCCAGCCTCCTGGTGGATTTCATGTGGTCCTTCTTCCATTCTTGTAGGTCTGTTATGACCAGAGGTAGCCTCTACTTTTGTCTATCAACTTGCAAACACGATCTGAGATAACAGGGAGCAGAGCATTGTGGGTAGGATCTTGGCTTGAGAGGTTTTGGCTGACGCGAGCTTGGTATAAGGCCAGCTCGGTTCCGAGGACGGAACCGATAACCCGTCAGTAATGAATGAATGAAGATCAACAAAACAGATGGAACATTATGGTAAGACATAACTTCTTTTTAAATTACAAGTTGTTTATGAACATATAAGAGATGGAGATGTTAAGAATGATACTGATAAAGAAGAGACTAAATGGATTATTAGGTTTAGAATGCAACAACATCCTGGCTTGAATGAGGTGTTTAGTATTAAGCCCACATTGAAGGATTTATGGAATCAAGTTAGATGAATGTTTCTTTAATAAGTTGTATTTATTAATCGTAGTCACATGATGACTTTTGTAAATTGAATTCTAGTCATGTAATTTGGTTTAATATGTATAAATAGTAGGATTTTATTCAATGCTGATATTTGCCTGATGAAGCTTTTAGCGAAAGTATAAACTTGCATATTCTTAATAAAGTGTGATAACATTTCTTTTTCTGTACTGTTGTCTGTGGTATCAATTGTATCTTAGTATTACCATAAAACTCCCTTGAGGGATAAGACATAACAGATTCTGATGGGCCAACATCTTGAATTTGGCATTTTCACAAACAGATTTAGAAAGGAAAGCTCCAGAAATGGTCTCCATGAATGCTTTGTCTTTGGTACCAGAAACATTCTAGAATAGAAGGCTCTGCCCTTTTGATCTAAATGCAGTGGCTCTAGGACTCCTAGGGTGAGTAAGTGATAAAGAACCTGAGGGGAAAAACTTGTTTGGTTCAGAGAGTTGGGAGGAACTTCCCTGAAAGATATCTGTATCCAGTGCCAGCTATAACCCTCCTGAACCAGTTTTAGTATCAAAAAGCCTAAAACAATCTGTGGCCAAAGAGAAATGTAGAGAGACAATTTCAAGAGATAAGGCTGAAGGGGGAGGGAGATAGAATGCTTGCATAGTCATTCTGAAGTATTAGACTGTCTTGTTTTTTTTGTTTTTTTTTTGGAAGGGGTCCTTGTTTCTTGCTATTCCCCTCCTGACATCTCTTTTTCTTTTTTCATTCCCCATTTGGCTTGAGAAGGCATGGATTGCTTGTCAATCTTTTAAAAAAAGAATACGATTTGGGAGATTTATAAATGGGGCTTTAAAAATCTTTCAGCTTCCTTGAATTAATTTTCCTCTTTCGTCAAATTGTTTGAGGACCTAAAGTAGCAGACAGGCCTAACAAAACATCATTATCTAAAGCTGAATTTAAAATTTCAGATGTTACATCAGCAAATATTTAGGTCCCTAGGCATATCTCCTCAATACTGTAGCAGTAACAGTGGCCCTAGACACAGTATCTACACAATCATACACACTCTTCAAGTTACGTCTGGAAACTTATGAAAGATTAAAGACAATGGGATTCATATAAGAACTACCTTCTGAAGGAAGTGTAGCAGGTAATTCTCTCTAACTGTTTGCACAAAACAGAATAAACTTCCACTTGTGCTGGATAGTTAAGAATTCTGTAAGACAAAGTCGAAGAAGAAGAAAATATGATCTTACCAAATCTAATATCTTGCCTTCCTTGTCCATAGTTTTAAGTATTGGTAGAAACCAGTAGTCTGTTCCCTGCTGGCAAACATGTAGCAATAGCCACTGCATCCAACCTAAGTTAAGAGAACAAATATTTGTTAGTCTGGGGAACTTTATAAAGTCAACTTGCCTATTTTGAGAAGCAGGATTATTACTTATTACAGGCATCATTAAATATATCCTCCAAGGCTGGTAAAATAAGAGGTATGGGAGTGGAATGTGGGATATCTACTTGTAACATATATCATCTTCTCAGTTCTGAGGGAACATCCCAGATTCTTCAGAATCAGAGACTTGGGCTTTACTGAAGACTTCGGTTCTGAGGGGGGGCGTGGCCAAGGATGAACACAGGATAGCAGCAGATTTCTTCAGCTCCACCAATTTCATTACATTGACAGGAATTAATTACTTAAAAATTAATTCTTGAAGTAATTTTCTTTCTAAATATGTTTGTTTTATATAGTTCTTGAACTATATCTAAAAAAGAAAGGAAATCTTAATAATATTCCTGTCAGAAATTACTTTGGAAATTTTCCTGTCAGTTTATCAGTCTGAAATGAGTTCCAGTAAGACAAATTCTCAAGACTCCAGCATCAAGAAAGAACTTCAGTCTCTGATAATTATAGTCCAGCAACTTACTGCTAAGATGGATAAAATGGATACTAAAATAGACACTTTCATAGAAAAACTACAAAACAAATAGACTTGTTACATATGGACCTGCAACAACAGAAGATCCAGATGACAGGCATAGAAGAAGCTGTGAATGACATGGAAAATAGAATACAAGAAGAGGAAATCAACATTGAGTTTCTGCTGAAACAAAATACACATTTACAAACAAAGCTGGATGACCTGGAAAATAGATCTAGGTGCAATAACATTAGGATTTTGGACTGCCAGAAAATATTGAAGGTAACAATATTACTTCTTTTTAACAACATGGCTCCTAAAACTTTAGATTTACCAGAAGCATTCTCTTTTGGTATCGAAAGAGCACATAGATCTATAGCTAATACTAACTCTAACAAAACTATCCTAGATCAGTTATAGTTAGATTTCTATCATCTTTGATAAAGAGATGGTTCTTAAATCTGCTTGGGCTAAAGCTCCTGTTAAGATTAATGAAACAACTGTGCTTTTGACAATGACTATTCTTCCATGGTATTAGCTAAAAGAAAAGTTTTTCTGCCACTAATAAGGGAGCTTAAAAAGCACAGTTTAAAACATACCTTCTGTTTCCTGTCAAGCTTAAAATCTTCCTTCCTGATGGTCCTAAAGTTTTCGATGACTTAGACTCTGATTTACTGTTTATCAAAAAATAAGATTTTGGAAAAATAGAAGAAATGGAATGGGCTAGTCCTTCGTTAAAGAGACTGGCAACAGAAACTTCGTGGAAGACTTCAGAGAAGAAGAAGAGAATAAAAAAACAAATGATTTGTACTTTGTTTTTTTTCTCTCATTTTATTTTATTATTAATCTTTTAAATATAGTTCCTGCATTTCCAGAAGCAACAAATATTTTGAAAAGATTTAATCAAAGTTATTCTCTGTGTGCAAAGAAATGTTTTGTTTCATAACTAGTCAAAATATCTGGAGATTTAATGGCAAGCTGTGATTTAACTTGTTTCTCTTTCTGAAGAGGAAAAATAAGGTCAGTAATTTGATATATTTTTTTCCTTTAAAAGTTTATATGTTCTTCAAATGCTATTCCTAATTATACTTTCTTGATTACACTGCTTATGCTTGTTTGTAAATAATCTGTCATGCTTTAACCAATAATAATTAGAACTAAATAATAGTAAATAATATGTTTTATTTTTAACTCTATTAATATAAACAGTAAGTAACATTCTATTGTATATACTTCTTATAGCTTTCTCTTACATTTTTTTTTTATTTCTGCCTTACACCCTTTTACTTTCTACTCTCTTTTCTTTTCATTAATATATAGAAATGCTTTTGATCATATAGACACAGTAAATAATAAGATTTGCATAGGAGTTGAGTTGGGACAAAAATGTTGAATTTTGTTACTTATTAATAATTTTGGGCTTAATTTCACTTATATAGAGTCTGTAATAACCTGTAGAATGCATTGTGAAGGTTTTGTCATGTTTAGATGCATTTACACTGCTAAATGAATGTTTGTCACTAGTTTTAATAAGTTTCCCAAAATGTTAAGAGAGACAATCTGGGATGTGGGCTGTCTCATGCACAGTGTCCATGAGCTACTTCAAAAGCTTCAACTCTCAGAATTCTCACAGAGAAGCTGAAAGCAGCTAGTCTCACCTTTGACCTAGATATCACACTGACACATCACAGATACAGGAATGACACTACCTAATTATACTTTCTTGATTACACTGCTTATGCTTGTTTGTAAATAATCTGTTATGCTTTAACTAATAATAATTAGAACTAAATAATAGTAAATAATATGTTTTATTTTTAACTCTATTAATATAAACAGTAAGTAATATTCTATTGTATATACTTCTTATAGCTTTCTCTTACATTTTTTTTATTTCTGCCTTACACCCTTTTACTTTCTACTCTCTTTTTCTTTTCTTTATTAATATATAGAAATAAAAATCAAACACGAAGGAAGCCAACCATGGATAAAGATATACCATGATACCATATATCTCAGTTCACAAAGGCAATCCTTGAAACATATATCCAAGCAGATGATAGAATGTTCGAAATTCTTTATTGTAAAAGCACAGATAAAATCCAAATAAGAAGTAAGTTAAAAAGTAGGTAAGCGCTTTCACCTATGGGCTTCGTCAGACCTTATGAATAGTAGGACATTATCTGCATTTAAATAGCAGTTTAGGCGGGAACTTTATAAGAACATATATTAAATCTTAAAGTGCTACGTACTATTTCCTTGACAGTTTTATCTTGCAGCAATTATAGAGTCAAAGGAAAAATATTAATTAAACAACATACATATAAGTTCATCTATAAATAAATATATACACATAATTTAATACACTTTTTCAGGAATATATATATATTAAATAAAAAATATATATATACACATCGTAATAGCAATGCCCTTTACATCAACATTAAAATCTCAAAATGAATAAATGAATATAAAGGACTTAACAGATTTGTATAATTGATATTGTTGAAATTCATCATTTGTTTATCAACCGATCACACATATACTAAAACTAATAAAACAATATATATACAAATAAATAAACAATAAATGAATAATGTGTATACATTATCAATATAAATAAGTATGCATGTGTTAGTCAATTTTAGATGTAATAAATATATGGTGAATCATTTACGTAGTCTACGTGTTCTTAAAAATGGTTTAATGGGTACAGACGAGTTGAGGCCAGGGGTCATATCAGATCTAAGCCTCATGATCCATGTGGCTTCCCTGGTCTCTGTAAATGTCCTAACATTACCCCCTCTAGGTCCTAGCTCTATTTGTTCTATTATACAAAATTCAAAAGAATGTATATCACCTCCTGTCATCACATGCTTTGCCAATGCATTGGTGGTTGTACCAGTTCTTATATTATACAGATGTTCACGTATTCGCTCTTTCAGCATTCTGTTGGTTTTCCCTACATAATAAGCCTGACATCCCTCACAAGTGGCCAAATAGACTATGTTCTTAGTCTCACAATTGCCATTCACTCTAAACTCATATGTCTTATTATTCACTGGATGAACAAAATAATTTAATGGATTAATATACTTACAGTAATTACACTTATTACACCTTTGGGTTCCAAAGCCAAGGGGTGGGGTTATATGTTCTTTCAGATAGCACAATAATCTCTTCAAGTTCTTTTTATTTTTATATACAAATGTAGGATTCTCTCCAACTATTCCTTTAATGGTATGGTCTACAGTTAAAACACGCCAATGAGTCCTGATGATATCCTTAATTACACC